>NC_090742.1:126678083-126688083 GCF_036898095.1 Palaemon carinicauda | reverse complement strand
CCACTTCCTCTCAACAAAGAAGAAACAGAGTTCCAGTGCCACGTATCCTAGGCTAAAGAAAATTACTCTTTAGCCCAGAGTACTGTGGCATAGGACTAGTCTTTTAGTCGTAAGAAGATGGTATCATACCATAACTTCAAGTGCGGCTAATGATGGCTAACCTCCATTGCCGGCCACCTAGCCGGCAGGGGAATGATGGTATCCTACAACCCATTCGCCCTGCTGGCATATCGCCGACATAAGACTAAATACTCTGAGATTCTGACTAAATCCCAAAACCCGATGGTATACCACAACCAACGGTTAAGGGAAGAGGCAGGATAAACCCAAGGCCAATATAGAGCAGGTCAGGTGGTGAGGAGATTAACAGTGACTCACCTCTCTCAGCGGGCCTCAAATCACCCCCATGCGGTCAAAACAAACCACGACCTTCGTGTGCGAATGCTTTAAAATATCTGGGGAATAAGGGGCTACTAGTGTCAAGCAACTGGAAGGTTACTTCTGATTTTATTGCACTGATCAATGACTGGTTTGATATTATGAACTCCAATCATAAGTTTGGAGATGTGAGCACAAGAAATGCCTTCGGAGTAGAAATAAATTCTCAAATAAATACCTTGGAGAAAGTAATAAAAGTAATGAGTAATTTAAGGGTAAAGTCACCTAAGACAAAAAGTCTGTATAAATTTCAAAAGGGGATTATTCTCTCAAGTAAATCAATTATTGGGCTTTACAATATGGTAAAAAATACCTATGGTGTTGAATATATTTTAACACAAAAATTGAACCAAGATTGCCTAGAGCATTTGTTTGGCCTGATTAGTCAAATGAAGGGTACCGGACCTTGTCTGGGCAGATGAGGCCCGCTAATTTGCCTCGGGCATTTCTCTCCGCCCGACCTCTTTATATTGGCCTTGGATAAACCCTAAGTTAACCATGTCTGAATAAAATTCAAGGCACGGCTATTAGGGTTGTAGCCTGAGGCTACACTCAGAGGGAAAGAGATTACCCTTAAGTCTCCGAAGAGACGTGTAATGTTTCATAACATTATAGGAGGTATCAGTCTCCACTGAATGAAAACAAAACACGAGGGTAACCGGGGAAAGTCTGAACGTATAGAAAAACGTCTAGGTAAGGTTACCTAGGCTATACGAGATCTCGGTTACCTAAATCACCGAAACTCTAACTATACGATCGACAGAGAAAAGGGGGAAAAAAATATGCACATTATCAAAACTTTACAAGAGTAATTGCCAAAATAGCTAAATAGTTAAAAAAATTATATAAAGCTATTTAGAACTAGAAGTCGTTCTGCTATCTAAATAACACATGCCTAACGAACGACGGCGCCATGGCGCCTCCAGTAACTGTCCTAGCTCTTAAACACAATAAAATACTCTAATTTCATTGTGAAACAGGAGCTAAAATATACTCATAGTAAAGACCCGATACTCAACTTTCCAGAGGCGGAAGAAGGTGGAGAAAGCATAATAATAATCCTGTAAAACGATCGAAAAGTTAGATCACCAGGAAATATCACCGAGCGATTAATTCTCTGGGAATATCACAGTAGTACATATATCCCTTAGGAAGCTACTTTAAGGAACTTCCATCACGACGACATGGCTTGAGCCCAATATATATATATATATATATATATATATATATATATATATATATATATATATATATATATATATATATATATATATATATATACATATATGATTATATAAATATCGTATATATATTACATATTCATTTATATACATATTGTATATATATATATATATATATATATATATATATATATATATATATATATATATATATATATATATATATATATATATATATATATATATATATATATATATATAGGTGTATGTATGTACATTTTGTATTTTCCTGATCCTAAATTTAGTGAAAATATGATACAAGCAATTTCTAGAACTTTAGATACTCAAAAAAGTGATACAAATCTCAGCATAAAACTCCTAAGGAAGTCAAATAAAAAAATGTAAATATATTTCTTAGACGCTGAGGCCTGAGCTAATATTTAAACATTGCTTGTGTACCAATATTAATCTTGCATGCAAAGACTTTCTCAAAACAAATTTTTTCTTCTAATTTAATTATTTTTAGCACCTTATATTTTTTTTTCTGGTAAAGGGAAAAAAACAATAACAAGTAAAATAACTTACGTAATAATATCATATTGTCTTCACAGAGTTCTAGGATGAAAGGGTGTTTTTGCATGCAAGTTTTGTATCGTGAGGAGTTATAAATGATATGCTAATTCTCATTTTTAAAGATCTCTTTGTTCATATTTTTTAATTATTAATGGCTTTGCCATTTATAGGAAAATACAATAACCCTATTACATTCCTCTGATATATATTTTACATAGATTTAGTATTTATGTTATTATTTACATCAAGCAGTTATTAATTACAGCATGACCGATTAAATACATATCTAACTCCAGGATCATAATCAATTAAAATTTATTAAATCTTTGGCATAGATAATTAATCATTTCATAGATGTCAACTTAATGAATTATTTTTCAAAAATTATCTAACAGATTCTGAGTAGCCTGGTATGAACGATCAATACACCTACCTTCTGTAAACAATGTTTCGAAACAGTCAGTTGCTCAAACAGCCAACACTATTGGAAACGTCCCTTCCTGGTTATCTTTGGGACTGCGGTTCGTGTCCAGCTGAAGCTCGATAGCTTCTTTAGTGTTTGCAGCCTCACCGTCCTTATGAGCTAAGTCTGTGGTGTTTGGGGAAGCCTATAGGTCTACCTGCTAACTCATCAGCAACCATTACCTGGCCCTCGATGGTCTTAGCTTGGGTAGGGAATGGTGCTAGGTCGCTGATCATATGTATATATGGTCAGTCTCTAGGGCATTGTCCTGCTAGCTATGGCATTGTTCTGTTAGCTAGGGCATTGTCAGTGTCCCATGACTCTGCCATTCATGATTGGCCTTCAAACTTTAAACAGAAAACTGATTTGCAATAGCACTTCCAGCGTAAACTGTATAATATTTCACAATGTTTTGTTTCTAACTTACCTGCAAATTTTTCACTAATTTCGATTTACTTGCCTTTTCTCAAATTACTCTCTTCGTAAAAATATACTGATAATAATTGAGAGCTTTTTTTTTTTTTAAATGAATCATCAATCTCTATTATTTGCACATGAAACCATGTAACGTAGAATGCCCTAACCATTAACCTATTTCTTTGTTTTATAATTACAGCATTCAAATTGGCTTAATAATCAAACGACTAAAAAACTGTAACCTCCGTAAATTTACCCTCATTTTTTTCCTACTTTCTTCTGTTTACGCGAAAACCAGATATTCTTTCTTCCTCTCAGTTCCTTCTCGCACCGAGATCACATTTCCCCTCTGATGAAATTGCGTTTGTGTGTTATTCTTGCTGATGATGTTCTCCCCTTCTAAGTTCATTACGCGTATAAACAAGACTTTAGAAAATGAAGGGGACCATAAAGGAATTAGTTTATGCAAAAATCATTTACCGTAAAACATTGCATGACCTTTCTTTGCTTTACTGGAGATTTACAAATTTAATTTTAACAGTGTTATCTGAAATCTCACGCTTATTTTATTGTGGTTAATTAGACCTATAACAAATTATCTAACCATTCCTTACGAGTATATTAAATTATTTTTTTTTTTACTTTATCTTATGTTACATTTATTTTGTTAATATGGATGCAACAATTTTAGTTCGTGTTAATGAAATAAGTCAAATAATTGTGAAAAGTGGTAGGCTGAGATTCTTTAAATAAAGATAAAAAAGTAATTAAGAAAATATGTAACAATGTTCATCTATAATAGTGAGATATCTTTAGAAATGAGTCTGAACTATCTACAAATCGTTTTGAGTTAATTGTTAGGATTGACGAGAACAATTACACTCTCGTGTGTGTATATATACAGTATATGTATATATATATATATATATATATATATATATATATATATATATATATATATATATATATATATATATATATATATATATATATATATATATATATATATATATATATATATATATATAAATTTGCTGAGTGTAAATATTATTATCATATGTAAATATATATGTATAAATACATATTAATACATGTTTGTGAATGTGTATGCATGCAGAACACACAAACAGACACACGCAGATTGCTGGCGGTGCACTTGGCTGTCCGTCACTTTCGCCATTTCTTAGAAGGTACGCCCTTCGTCATTCGCACAGACCACATGCCTCTGGTGCACGCCTTCACTCAACAGTCTGATGCCTGGTCCGCCCGGCAACGCCGACATCTCTCCACTGTGGCTGAATACAATTGCACCCTACAATACGTCCCTGAGAAAAGGAATCCTGTTGTCGATGCCCTGTCAAGAAACACGTTGGCTGCCTTTCAACTAGGATTGGATTACAACGGCCTGGCTGAAGCTCAACAATAGTATCCAGAGTATCAAGCATGTAGGACATCCTGCATGGCCCTCCGTTGGGAAGACTTCTCCCTCGAAGACTCCAACACCACCCTCCTGTGTGACGTCAGTACTGGTAGACCGCGACCTTGGATCCCTGCTCCCATGCGCTGGCAGGTGTTTGATTTCATTCGCGGCCTTTCACATCCCTCGTGCCGTTCTACTACACAGCTGCTGAAGACGAAGTTCATTTGGCACGGCATTTCTAAGGATGCTGAGGATTGGGTCCGCACCGTACTTCTTGCCAAACTTCCAAAGTTCATCGACACACGGATTCAGGAATGGGCACCTTTCCTCAACCTCAGTGTCGTTTCGCACACATTCACGTTGACGTTATATGTCCCCTACCCACATCACAGAGACATCGTTACCTGTTTACCGTCATCGACCGCTCCACTCGTTGACCTGAAGCCATTCCCATGGAAACTGCAACATCCTCCTCATGTACATCTGCCTTACTCTTAGGATGGATTGCAAGATTTGGTATCCCTGAGCATATTACTTTTGACAGGGGTACCACTTTTACATCTCAATTGTGGTCATCATTAGCGAATCTCCTGGGCATCACCCTACATCACACAACGGCCTACAACCCCGCTGCCAATGGAATGTTTGAACGTTTTCATCGCACCCTCAAAGTAGCTTTGATATCCCGCTAAAAGGATTCAAACTGGTTTACTCAGCTTCCCTGGGTCCTCCTGGGACTAAGGACCTCTCCTAAAGATACCCTCGACGTCTCGGCAGCTGAAATGGTTTATGGCAATCCGTTGGTCATCCCTGCCAAATTTTTTCCTTCTAAAACCTCCTACGACGATCGCCAGCGCATACGTCACGTCGTGGGAAAATTTACTCCATGCCGCCAGACGTACAAGCCTCCAGCGAAGCATCACATACCGACAGACTTGCACTCTGCAACGCACGTCTTCCTGTGCAACGACACTAGCAAGCCACAGCTAACGCCCCCTTTCACAGGCCCTTTCATTGTGATCCGACGCAGTCCGAAAGCATTCCTACTAAACATTTGTGGCACAGAAGACTGGGTCTCTATTGATCATCTAAAACCTGCCAGATGACCCGCCTACAGTTCTCCTCTCGAGATCAGGGCGCCCTATTTAACATGTACAGTATATCATTTTTAGGGGGGGAGCCATGTACCCACCGTGTGTCACACGATCGTATATAGTTCATTTTGTGTATATATTATGCTAGTACCTTCGCTCTTCCCTCGCACTAAAAATGAGCAAGATTAAACATGTCTGCTTTTTCCTCTGTAACATTATCTGTTTTTCAAACATGAAATTTCTTGTTGCTTTGAGCTTTTGTATATAAAGGAGAATGTTCTATAATAAATTTACTCAGTTGCTTGCATCCTGCCTTTGAGTCACAACCTTCTCTCGGCCCGTCACAGTACCAATATTAATCTTGCATGCATAGACTTTCTCAGAACATTTTTTCTTCTAATTTAATTATTTTAGCACCTTATATGTGTTTTGTTTTGTAAAAGGAAAAAAAATAAGAACAAGTAAAATAACTTACGTAATATTATCATATTGTCTTCACAGAGTTCTAGGATGAAGGGGTGTTTTTGCATGCAAGTTTTGTTTTGTGAGGAGTTATAAATGATATGCTGATTCTCATGTTTAAAGATCTCTTAGTTCATATTATTTCATTATTTATGGCTTTGCCATTTATAGGAAAATAAAATAACCTTATTACATTCCTCTGATATATATTTTACATAGATTTAGTATTAATGTTATTATTTACATCAAGCAGTTATTAATTACAGCATGACCGATTAAATACATATCTAACTCCAGGATCATAATCAATTAAAATTTATTAAATCTTTGGCATAGATAATTAATCATTTCATAGATGTCAACTTAATGAATTATTTTTCAAAAATTATCTAACAGATTCTGAGTAGCCTGGTATGAACGATCAATACACCTACCTTCTGTAAACAATGTTTCGAAACAGTCAGTTGCTCAAACAGCCAACACTATTGGAAACGTCCCTTCCTGGTTATCTTTGGGACTGCGGTTCGTGTCCAGCTGAAGCTCGATAGCTTCTTTAGTGTTTGCAGCCTCACCGTCCTTATGAGCTAAGTCTGTGGTGTTTGGGGAGGCCTATAGGTCTACCTGCTAACTCATCAGCAACCATTACCTGGCCCTCGATGGTCTTAGCTTGGGTAGGGAATGGTGCTAGGTCGCTGATCATATGTATATATGGTCAGTCTCTAGGACATTGTCCTGCTAGCTATGGCATTGTTCTGCTAGCTAGGGCATAGTCAGTGTCCCATGACTCTGCCATTCATGATTTGCCTTTAAACAGAAAACTAAGATGCAACAGCACTTCCGGCGTAAACTGTATAATATTTCACAATGTTTTGTTTCTAACTTATCTACAAATCTTTCACTAATTTCGATTTACTTGCTTTTGCTGAAATTTCTCTCTTCGTAAAAATGTACTGATAATAACTGAGAACTTTTTTTCAAAAACTGAATTGTCAATCTCTATTATTTGCACATGAAACCATGTAACGTAGAATGCCCTAACCATTAACCTATTTCTTTGTTTCATAATTACAGCATTCAAATTGGCTTAATAATCAAACGACTAAAAAACTGTAACCTCCGTAAATTTACCCTCATTTTTTTCCCTACTTTCTTCTGTTTACACGAAAACCAGATATTCTTTCTTCCTCTCAGTTCCTTCTCGCACCGAGATCACATTTCCCCTCTGATGAAATTGCGTTTGTGTGTTATTCTTTTTGACGATGTTCTCCCCTTCTAAGTTCATTACGCGTATAAACAAGACTTTAGAAAATGAAGGGGAACATAAAGGAATTAATTTATTCAAAAATCATATATCATAAAACATTGCATGACCTTTCTTTGCTTCACTAGAGATTTACAAATTCCATTTTTACGGTGTTACCTGAAATCTCTCGCTTATTTTATTGTGGTTAATTAGACCTATAACAAATTATCTAACCATTCCTTATGAGTACATTATATTATTTTTTTTTTACTTTATCTTATGTTACCTTTATTTTGTTAATATGGATGCAGCAATTTTAGTTCTTGTTGATGAAATAAGGGGTAGGCTGAGATTCTTTACATAAAGATAAAATGGTAATTAAAAAAATATGTAACATTGTTCATCTATAATTGTGAGATATCTTTAGAAATGAGTCTGAACTATCTACAAATTGTTCTGAATTAATTGTTAGGATTGACAAGAACAATTACACTCTCGTGTATGTATATATATTTATATATATATATATATATATATATATATATATATATATATATATATATATATATATATATATATATATATAAATATATATATATATATATATATATATATATATATATATATATATATATATATATATATATTTATATATATATATATATATATATATATATATATATATATATATATATATATTTATATATATATATATATATATATATATATATATATATATATATATATTTATATATATATATATATATATATATATATATATATATATATATATATATATATATATATATATATATATATATATATATATTTCTACCTCATACTTGGGATCGAACGCTAGCCCCTTCTAATGAAAGGCCAGGTCGAAACCAACCATGCCACGAGAGCCCATAAAAGGAAATCTTAACCTGACACTAATCTAGCTGTCCGAGGATTTACCTGGTGAGACATCAGTCTCTTTACCAGCGAGTTTTACCAGATTTCCCCGGGCCACCACGTGACACAATTGGTAGTAATTCATTCAAATTACCCCTAATGAGTCAATATGGATAAATATCAACACAACATCGTGTTCAAATAGAAATAAATTTCTACCTCATACTTGGGATCGAACGCTAGCCCCTTCTAATGAAAGGCCAGGTCGAAACCAACCATGCCACGAGAGCCCATAAAAGGAAATCTTAACCTGACACTAATCTAGCTGTCCGAGGATTTACCTGGTGAGACATCAGTCTCTTTACCAGCGAGTTTTACCAGATTTCCCCGGGCCACCACGTGACACAATTGGTAGTAATTCATTCAAATTACCCCTAATGAGTCAATATGGATAAATATCAACACAACATCGTGTTCAAATAGAAATAAATTTCTACCTCATACTTGGGATCGAACGCTAGCCCCTTCTAATGAAAGGCCAGGTCGAAACCAACCATGCCACGAGAGCCCATAAAAGGAAATCTTAACCTGACACTAATCTAGCTGTCCGAGGATTTACCTGGTGAGACATCAGTCTCTTTACCAGCGAGTTTTACCAGATTTCCCCGGGCCACCACGTGACACAATTGGTAGTAATTCATTCAAATTACCCCTAATGAGTCAATATGGATAAATATCAACACAACATCGTGTTCAAATAGAAATAAATTTCTACCTCATACTTGGGATCGAACGCTAGCCCCTTCTAATGAAAGGCCAGGTCGAAACCAACCATGCCACGAGAGCCCATAAAAGGAAATCTTAACCTGACACTAATCTAGCTGTCCGAGGATTTACCTGGTGAGACATCAGTCTCTTTACCAGCGAGTTTTACCAGATTTCCCCGGGCCACCACGTGACACAATTGGTAGTAATTCATTCAAATTACCCCTAATGAGTCAATATGGATAAATATCAACACAACATCGTGTTCAAATAGAAATAAATTTCTACCTCATACTTGGGATCGAACGCTAGCCCCTTCTAATGAAAGGCCAGGTCGAAACCAACCATGCCACGAGAGCCCATAAAAGGAAATCTTAACCTGACACTAATCTAGCTGTCCGAGGATTTACCTGGTGAGACATCAGTCTCTTTACCAGCGAGTTTTACCAGATTTCCCCGGGCCACCACGTGACACAATTGGTAGTAATTCATTCAAATTACCCCTAATGAGTCAATATGGATAAATATCAACACAACATCGTGTTCAAATAGAAATAAATTTCTGCCTCATACTTGGGATCGAACGCTAGCCCCTTCTAATGAAAGGCCAGGTCGAAACCAACCATGCCACGAGAGCCCGGGGAAATCTGGTAAAACTCGCTGGTAAAGAGACTGATGTCTCACCAGGTAAATCCTCGGACAGCTAGATTAGTGTCAGGTTAAGATTTCCTTTTATGGGCTCTCGTGGCATGGTTGGTTTCGACCTGGCCTTTCATTAGAAGGGGCTAGCGTTCGATCCCAAGTATGAGGTAGAAATTTATTTCTATTTGAACACGATGTTGTGTTGATATTTATCCATATTGACTCATTAGGGGTAATTTGAATGAATTACTACCAATTGTGTCACGTGGTGGCCCGGGGAAATCTGGTAAAACTCGCTGGTAAAGAGACTGATGTCTCACCAGGTAAATCCTCGGACAGCTAGATTAGTGTCAGGTTAAGATTTCCTTTTATGGGCTCTCGTGGCATGGTTGGTTTCGACCTGGCCTT
>NC_090742.1:126650583-126668083 GCF_036898095.1 Palaemon carinicauda | reverse complement strand
TCGTTTATCTCTAATGGATAACCGTCATCTAAATAAAAGAAAAAACATATATAATTGTTTTTGAAATCATGTTTCTTTTATTTACCTAAAGAAAAAATTTGAGTGCAACATAAGCCAATCCAGTTTTTAGGATGATTATAGATATAACTTTTAATCTTATATTTTGCTAATTACTATAAGAATTAATTCAATTCAATTCGAGAAGCATTCAGAGTTTGGAATTGTCATCTTCTAAAACAAACCCAAAAATCGAATAAAATAGTGAGATTGCATGAAACGTTTTATTGATTAACCAGTTGACGAACTTGTAAGAGACTGCCATATTTATAGATAGTATGTATTCGTTTAATACTTTTATAGAAGTGTTCCAACGTATATTACTTATAAATTATAATATTTTTTTGATATTGGCATAATATACAAGATAATATGTACACCATTATTTTCTTATTTGAATTTTCATTAAGCCTTTATTCTTTGAAGTTTCTGAAGAGGAGCTAAATATAATTATTTTATTTGTTACATATCTGTGAATACTTTAGTCTTATTCCTCCTTTTAATATCTGCTGCTTTTTTTCAGTGAATTCAATTTATGAAGTAATTTTTAAAATATATGGCAAGTTACAGAGAGCAATCGGAGTTTATCACTATAATTAACAATAACTTTATATTTTTGCGTTGGTAAAAACTTAAATTGACCGGAGAGAGAGAGAGAGAGAGAGAGAGAGAGAGAGAGAGAGAGAGAGAGAGAGAGAGAGAGAGAGAGAGATGTTATAAAAACTGGCAATTGCTGAGTGAGAGATGGGAAATCTAGAATATACTTCTTATTTTCAAATACTCGGCCATTAATTATCATTTTTCCAGTATTCCCCTATTTGCAAAAGGGAAACTCCCATCCGCATCAAAATCATGTCACTCAGTACGTTTTACTACTATTTTCCTCAATAGTCAATGTATTTGAAGTAAATATTTGTTTGTGATTATACCTCCACCTATCACAACTAAATATATATTTTCTTATAAGATATATAAAGAGGATGGCATGTATTTGTTTTAATATGAAAATTAGACTTTCGGCCGGTCTATAAACCTTCATAATTTTCATTGCATCATCTTTGTCTTTCTTTATATATATATATATATATATATATATATATATATATATATATATATATATATATATATATATATATATATATATATATAATTGACAAAAAGGGCCTCGGTTCGATTTTACTAATAATCCTTATATTGAGCTTTTAATTCAATACTTCTCCATTCTTCATCTCCTACTTCACGCTTCATAGTCCTCAGCCATGTATGCCAGAGTCTTCCATCCCTTCTAGTGTCTTATGGAGCCCAGCTGAACGTTTGGTGAACTATTCTCTCTTAAGAAGTGCGAAGAGTATGACCAAAACCATCTTCATCTACAACTCATCATGATCTCATCCACATATGGCACTCGAGAAATCTCTCTTATAGTTTCATTTCTAATCTTGTCTTGCCATTTACCTCCAAATATCCTTTTGAGGGCTTTGTTCTCAAATCTGCTAAATCTATTGGATTGTTTTATCGTCATACCAGGACTCGTGTCCATATATTAATGCTGATATCACTAAGCAGATATATAGTCTGATTTTTATATATAATTTCAGATGATTTGATTTCCAAATTTTACTCATTCTAGCCATTGTCTGATTTGTGTTTTTCAATCTTTCACCAAGCTTTAATTCTAAAGAACCTGTTTTGGAGATCATAGTTCATAAATACTTAAATGATTCTACCTCATTAATATGTTCTCCTTTTAATGATATTTCATATTCCATTGTATACTCCCTTCTCAGCATCTCTGACTTTCTTCTATTTATCTTGAGCCCAGCCTCATGTGATATTTCATGCATTCTGGCAAGCAAAAATTGCAAATCCTGTGATTTTCTGCTAAAAGGGACAGCAGCATTAGCATACTCTAGGTCTGCTCATGTCCTATCACCAATCCAGTCCAATCTCTTTCCACCATCTCAGACTGTTCAACGCATTACAAATTCCATGACGAGAAGAAACAACATAGGTGACAACGCATTCCCTTGGAGTACTCCACTGTTCACTGGAAATTCATTTGATAAGACTTCATTAACGTTAACTTTGCACTTGCTATGCCCATGAACAGACTTAATAAAATTTACATATTAAGAGGAATTCCATAACACAGGACTCTAAACAAAATTGGTTGGTGCACACTGTCAAAGGCTTTTTCAAAGTCCAAAAATGCCATCAAAAGTGTATTTCTATATTCTATGCATTGCTGTTAAACATGTCGGAAAAAGAAAATTTGGTCAGTGCAACTCTTACCTTTTCGAATTCCTGCTTGTTCATATCTCAGCTTTTCATCAATCTTTCACTCCAGTCCCTTTAGAAAAAGCATACTATTTACTTTCATAACAGCTGAAGTAAGTGTTATACCTCTTTAATTATTGTAATTAGTAAGGTCTCTTTTTTTTTTTTTTACTATTTTTACCAGCAATCCTAATTCCCATTCATTAGGTTTTGCCTATTCATGACAAATTTCCAAAATAATATCATAAGTATTCTGTGAATATATACATACATACATACATACATACATACATACATACATACATACATACATACATAAATTTGATCGGAATTTATATTTGTTTCGTATATTTCCTGTTAACCTTACTTTAGTGTGTTAGTATTTTCATGTAAGAAATTTACGGGGGATATTTATTCGTCATTACCATTTTTGTTAGTTTTTAACTATTGTGTTTATAAATCATTGAAAAAGCCATGGAGATTTGATTTCCATAACTTATAAGGTTACTCTGTAAATAATATATATATATATATATATATATATATATATATATATATATATATATATATATATATATATATATATATATATATATATATATATGTATATATACATATATATACATATATATAGACATATATATACATATATATAGACATATATATACATATATATATATATATATATATATATATATATATATATATATATATATATATATATATACGTATATATATATATATATATATATATATATATATATATATAAATATATACGTATATATATATATATATATATATATATATATATATATACGTATATATATATATATATATATATATATATATATATATATATACGTATATATATATATATATATATATATATATATATATATATATATACATAATCATATATATATGTATATATATATATATATATATATATATATATATATATATATATATATACATATATATAAGGTAAATATTAAGTGAAGATAAAAATGCTAATCACTGATATTTGATACTAAATCTTTTATTTGGAAAAATAGTTTATTCTTCTAATGAACCAACACCTCTCTCTCTCTCTCTCTCTCTCTCTCTCTCTCTCTCTCTCTCTCTCTCTCTCTCTCTCTCTCTCTCTCTCTCTCTCTCTCTCTCTCTCTCTCTCTCCTAAAATAAGGTTGAAGGGAAATGGTGTCTTTACTAGAGAATTAGATTCCTCCAGAAACGATGTCAAAGATTGACGAGGAAATGAAAGTTACATTTACATCATTTCTTCCAGGTTGCAAAATATCTATTTCCCTGTACAGGTGCTGGAGAATAATCTTTCATGTTAAGCAAAATTTTCCCAAGATTTTGAAATACTATCATATATGTATTTTCTAATACTGTTATTCATCTTATTTATCACACGTCCGTGAATTACACGTATATTTAACAATTCTTCAAGCATATATTTTTCATCCTTTATCTTTAACTTCAGTATAATAAATAAAAAATCAGTATAGTCGATTATTAATATTTTTAAACGTTAATATCGAAAGAACTTATCAAGGCAAACTATATTTCTTATCGTAAACACTTTTATATTTAAAAAAACTCATCATATTTTTTTAATCAAATTCTGGATTTGTTTTTCATAATGATAAGGTAAAAACCTGTACCTGTAACAATTAATATATATTTTACGTCATATTGCTGTTAGCTCCCAGCGGCTCCTCTTACATCTTTCATTTTCAACTTTATTGCTTTACCTTCATACAGTACTTTTCTCTTGGCAACGGTAGAAAAGACTCTCTAGCTATGGTAAGCAGCTTTTCCAGGACACTCCAAAATCAAACCATTGTTCTCTGGTCTTGGATTGTGCCATGGCGTCTGTACCATTGGTCTTTCACAGTCCTTGGGTAGAGTTCTCATGCTTGAGGGTTTACTCAGGCACACTATTCTAATTTATTTCTCTTACTCTTGTTTTGTTTTTAAGTTTAATAGTTGATATATGAAAGATTTATTTTAATGCTGTTACTGTTCTAAAATATTTTATTTTAATTGTTAATTACTTCTCTTGTAGTTTCCTTATTTTCTTTTCTCACTGGTCTCTCGGGCTTATAGCATCCTGCTCTTCCATCTATATAGTATTCTGTATACCTTGTACCCAGATGTGCTAGCATAGCACACTCGTGTATGTTAGTCATCACAACTTCAAAGACGTACCTTTCGAGAAAAGCCTTCACATTTTATATCATAACAGTGAAATTGCATTGTTACTTCGTTTCTGTTTCCTCTTCGTCTTTCCTTTCACACGTTGCATGGCTCCCGTAATCCACACCGAATTTTCCGTACCAAAAACCGTTTTCCTGTCTCCATTAGAGGCAGTGGCGAAGCGTTTCCTTCACTTTGCTCAATTTGGTTAAAAGACCTTTGGTTTTCTTATGTTAGTCCATCTTCCTAGGGCTTGTAACTCGCTGCGCATTATTCTGATTTCATTCCTGTTTTGTTTGGAGAGAGAGAGAGAGAGAGAGAGAGAGAGAGAGAGAGAGAGAGAGAGAGAGAGAGAGAGAGAGAGAGAGAGGTGTTAAGTCTTTTAGCTGCATCGTTCTATAAAGATAGGAATTACGTTACCTACAGTAATAAAAGTAAAAATTTGTGAGATAAGAGCAAAATGTTAAAGAATTCCAACTACATCTCAATATTTATTGAAGATTTTACGGTTTCATATATGATGTTCATAACAGTTGCATTCTTTAACTGAGGGCTAAGGAAATTGTTTTGTTACTTCTTATCTTTACTAATCAGTGGCTCTGACATTACTTTTTTTGCTCATAAAACAAAAATATTGTTAGCATGTAAATTTTATAAATAAAACTACCGTTGCTATCCAATCAAAATTAACGGCAATGTGATATTTAATATTTCAAAATTGAAAACCGTATATAGGACTTCCTGAATTTTCGTAAATAACTTGGCAAGCTGTGAATACATATGACAACTCTATAAAGTAGCAAGGTGTATCCTTTATTTTTACAAGAAAATTATAAAAAAGGGATTGGAATGTAAATAATATAACTAATTGTGCGAAGAGATTAATCGACAATAGAATAAAGTATGTCCTCGTTATTTGTTCCTGGGGATAGAAACTTTTTTTCTTTATTGTTGTGTCGCTACGCTTTGTAATTACCAGATGTCTCCAACACTTAAAAAAAACTTTCTCGTGTCAGTATATATGAAAAAGTTATGGCTCATACCTCCCCCACAAGGGTCTGAAAGGGCTGGTTATAATGGAGACTATCAAACCGGAGCAGAGTTGGAGCCGAAGTTGATCTAGTTCAATACTTAAGATTCTCGGACTGTAAAACGTGAATAAATGTACCAAAAAATTCCATAGCCATCTATCAAAAAAAAAATATAATGTTTATGGAGATTGAGAAATATTTACATACTGTACTTCAAAAAACACGGAAGCTATCATACTCTACCTTTTCTAGTGAAAGCTTGGTTCAAAGGATAATATATAATCCTGTCATTTTTTCTTGCAATATGAATAATCATTTATATTATACTCAAAGCTCGGGAGATTATATCATCTATTATTAGATCACATATTTGATGTTCATTTATAATCTAAAATGAAGATTGGAAAAATATCCAAAAAGTTGACATCACCTGCAAGTGATTTATTATTATTATTATTATTATTATTATTATTATTATTATTATTATTATTATTATTATTATTATTATTATTATTATTATTATTATATTGATATTCTTTTTTTCGGTAATTCAAATTGAAATTAAATTTATTATTACTGCACTAGGATGTTCAAGGATGGACCATAAGTAGTAACAGTTTTTATTGCCAACGATATGTTTCAACCTGAAACATATATTCCATGTAATAAAATATAATACAATCCAACCAGCTATACAAATTTATAATTTCTCCTAATTTCCCCGATTTAATTATCAACAAAAATATTTGTCCATAATAAAACCCTCCTAGTAATGTACATGAACAATCCATATTGATATGTATATTTCTAACTATAACTATGTTTATAGCAATGTAAATAAATACCACTGTAAATTATGGTACTGTAGCCACTAAAGCACCGGGCATCAAATTAAATGTACTCATATCATTAAACATTACTGTGTGTGTGTGTATATATATATATATATATATATATATATATATATATATATATATATATATATATATATATATATATATATATATATATATATATATATAGAATCCAATTACCAATAAGGGTAATTCCAATTGAAATATCATATAACATCCATAATACACTTATTGCATTCACTTCAATGGCCTTACTATCACAGGCCTTGAACCCCAGTAGGAGATTGCCAAACACAAATATCCCATCACCTGCCGGCCTTATATGTCATCGACTTCATTCTTCTGTCTACATCCATAAGAATAACACCTGCCACCACCAGCCATCACCACTCGACACAATAGGCAGTACCAGAGTAGTTATCAAATTTTACGGCAGTTCGCCCGCTAACCGTGCGACACTGAGATATGGGTAAGACAAAAGATATTCCTGATGCGCAATAGGTTACAACTCGCTCCAACCCACATCAAAATTTTTTAAACAAATATATCCTTATAATATCATAAAGTTTATCATGTTAATGATACACTCCCCCACCATTAGTGACAAATTACCGATACCCTATCCAAAAAGGTAAACTACGTATGATTACATTGTTCTTCTATTGGTAATAACACCACCAACCTGTGTACTGATCTACACATAATCTTATCCACTTCACCATCATATCCCTTCCCACGCTTTATATTCTTATACCTTAAATCAACATCACGAATAACGCCATCTTGTCCTGGATCAGCTCTAATCACCTGTCCTAGTTTCCATGCCCCCCTTCTGCCTGATTAACAATGATGGAAAATAGTCTTGTTGCTCCTTTTTCAAGAAGGATTCTATTATACTTTGAATAAACTTTGATCTCCTTTTGTGATCCTCACTAATTTCGTACATCCCACTTCGACAAAAGTAAATGGACCGACCAAGCAACAGATCATCTAAACTAAATCCAGATTCTGTTCCAATTGATCTTTCATTTATCAGATTAGCAATACCAAAAAAAAAGCATTTTGTAACTCTCCAAAATTCAAAACAGAATATCCCACACTAATACAAAGACACCTTTTGACAGATTTGATCAGTGCTTCACTTGCCCCATTACACCAAGGTGCGTCACTAGGCATATTAAAGATCCAAGTTACCCCTTCCTTTTCTCCAATGGTTTCTATTTTCTTGCTTGCTGATATCAACTGAGTTCCCTTATCTGAATATATAGCTTTAGGAGCTCCTCTAAAAGCAATAAACCTTTGAAATGTGGTCAGAAAATCATCAGTCCTGTATCCTTCCGCCAAATCCAAGTGAACAGCTGTAGTAACTAAACAGTTAAATATAACTCCAAAGGCTATACCATGAGTCCTCTTTTTAACCGTGTCTCTTATTGTTAAGGGTCCATACAAATCTATGGCTGTGTAATAGAAAGGTGGAGCAGGATTCATTCTTTCTATCCACATTTGACCCATGCATTGGTCTTTTAATTTTCTTGTTAACTTCCTACATGTCACACATTGATTTTTTATTGTCTTTATTATTTTTCTGTCCCCTGGAATCCAGAATTTTCTTTGTAATTTTGCCAAAGTAGTCTCTATGCCTGCATGGTCAACCCCATGTATATATGCTATATACAATCTAGTACTGGATGATTTGCTGGTAGCAACATATAGTCGTCTCTATTCCAATTTTCCTTTAGCCACTTGGAAATTCTTTTTCCTACTACTATGACTATTCTTAATTGAAGGTCCTAGTCTTCTGAACCTCACTTTCCAATCAGTCATGTCCCCTTGCATCTCTCTAACCCACATTAGTTCTGCTTTAATAATTCCTTGAACTGTTGGTTCCATTACCATGCCCTTAAAGGATCTGCATTTGAAAACATTCATTACCCTGCATGTAACTCTTAGTAGTTTGTGATAATCACTAAATCTATTAACATCAATCATGTGTATAACATGGTTCTGACTTACTTTAGCAATAACCATGACAACAACTACTCCATCAGTTAGTTCATTTTCACAATTTTGTCTGATAGACCATTTCGAAATTGGTAATGTTAGGAATTTTGGTCCATTTTGCCAGGCAGAATTTTCACTAATTCTTTCTGGACTACACGGTTTAGCGGTCATATCTACAACATTTTGAATTGAAACAACCCACCACCATTCCCTTAAATCGGTTTTTGTTTGTTTCTCAGCAATGCGTACAGCAACAAATGTGTTGAATCCATGGGACTCCTTTTGAATTTGTGATCTTACAATTGTTGAGTCAACTACGTGATTGACTGACTCAAACTCCCATGAAAACTCCTTTACTATGAGTTCTCTCATCCTAGCAACTATGAGAGCACCAAATAATTCCAGACGAGGAATAGACATTTCTTTCACTAGTGCAATCTTATTTTTCACCATTATGAGACTTGATTCAAACTTATTATCACTGATTTGCCACCTCACATATGCACAAGTCCCATATGCTTGCGTGCTACCATCAGAAAATATTAATAGGTTCAGCTTACCAAAAGCATTAGATGGCTTTAAGGGTCTTCTAAAAGTTAATGACTCCAGTACATACAATTCTTTGAAAAACACTTACCATTCGTTCATCATGGAATCATCAATTGGATCATCCCACTTGATTCCACCACCATTCGAGTTACTTTTGGAAATCATGGATCTCGTCAAGATCTTAGCTTTGAGTAATACTGGTATAACTAACCCTAATGGATCATACAACGATGCAATTTGACTCAATATATTTCTACTTGTTAATATTTCTGGAAATTTATAATCAAAGTCACCTATATCTAAATTTGGACCACTCCTAACCTTTATTATTCTTGGTGTAAAGTTGAGTCTTACAGCAAAGGAAAAATAGTCATCTACAGGATTCCATTTCAAACATAAGATTTGCTCACTAGCAGAGTCTATTATTCTTATATTGCTGTTTTCATAATGCCCACTGACTATCCAGTGCTTTATTCTGAAACTTCCCTGCGACAATACCCTTCCAGTATCCGGTATTAATTTGATTGCATTCTCAATGGCATTAGTAGAATACAGTATATCATCTACATATGTATTATTAAGAATCATATATTGCATATCCGGGGATTCCTTAACGAATCGTTCTACTGTATATCTCAAAGCTACCATAGCTATAGTACCACTGGGCCTATCTCCAAATGTTACTGTGGTGAGAACATACTAATCAGATGGCCTACTATCATCTAAGTCCCTCCATACAATTCTATGAGTATGCTTATCTAGTGTGCTGAGTTTTACAGAATGGTACATCTTTGCTGTTACCCACTATGGCTATATTATCTTGACTAAATCCACACAACACTCCCAGAAAACTGTTCAAAATATCAGGCCCCTTACCCCAAATATCGTTTAACTTCTGTCCCATATAAGATGCTGAAAAATTGAAGACTATGTGCACTGGGGTTGAACTAGATTCTGGTTTCAACACCTCATGATGATGAATATAGTGAATTGGGCCATTGTACTCTTGAATCTCCTTATTAGTTAATTTCCTAGCTACTCCCCTCCTAACCATGGCTTCAATCTCTTTCTGATATTTCATTGCATACTCATTCCTATGTTTCCTTAATCTATTCCCTGTTGTTCTTAACCTGGCATTTGCTACCTTTATGTTATTTTTCAACTGATTTGGATCTCTTATCCAAGGATACCTTAAAAACCAGCATTTTTATTTCTCGTCATACGTTAATCCTTCCTCAATCAATTTCATTTCCTTTTCTTCTTCCAAACTTACATAATTAGTTCCAGGACAACCTCTGCACATACATTTGATACATTGTGGATTACAACTTGTTTCCATTTCTTCTATGGCAAAAAATTTATCTAACTGATCCTTTAGATTTTCTGTTGACTAAATAGTGATTTCATTCAAATTTACTGAACTTGAAAGTTTATGAACTCTCACAAACACAAGATTATTAGTATTTATTTGATTGGTAATTTCATCATGTCTACCACGTATGCTGAACCCAAACTGATTTTCTAGCAACTGGAGACACTTATTTGTTTCAACAACCCTTGGCAATATTTCACAATAATTAGCATATCAATTTCCCCTTGTGGGTGATTCAGCTCTAAGTTTGATATCCCCTCAAAAAATTCAGATCCCCTGGATAAGTCTACTTTCCGGATTTTGGCTGTTATTTCATTAATACCAACAACATTCACATTCCAAGCCTTACCAGATTTATCAATTAGTCGTACACAATATTCGTTGCTTGAGTTGTATTCAACCGCATTGCACACTTTGATCATGGATAAATTTATATGCTTTCCACTTAAACCCAATTTCTTAGCCATCCTATATGTTATAAATGAAATATCAGCTCCTGGATCACACAGTACATTAACAGGCATGTTCTTACTATTCACCATACTGATATTCAACAACACTGCAAATCCCCTTTTTGATATTGCTTTGTGAATACAATTTTCCCCTCTATCGGAATTTAACAGTGGATGATGATTACGATTGCATGGCCCTTTACCTTCAATGATGACATCACACAATGTACCCACCTTGCAGCTACGAGCAGGAGGATATCCCCTTAGACACCTAAAACATATTCCATTACCTTTTATTATCTCAAGTCTTTCTTTGCTACCACAACCATTAAATTTATAACATTCTGTTATATCATGACCAATTGAATTGTATAACAGGCATCCTATCCCCTTACTATCTGCCTTAGGGTTAATACCTTTCACCATTTCTGTCAAGTTAGCAATACAAGATTCAAATTCCTTATTTTTTACAATTTGTTCTTCCCCGATTTTTTTCACCAAAATTCCATCAATTCCGATTCATTCTCAACTCTGCTGTCAACATGATGGATTGCTTTCTTATCATCACTACCGCTATTCCTAACATTGGAATTAAGATATTCCAAAAAAAATTTCTCCTTCTGTAAGAACTTCAACAACTCAGGAAACAGATTGCTAGTTACTGATACCTCATCTGCTTCAATTACTCATTCTCTCTTTTGAAGTGAAGGTAAAACCTTTTCTATATGGCTGACAACGTTTGCACTATTAGGTTCATCAGAGAGATTTACCTTTTTTAAATGAAGCCAACATTGCTCAACCTGATCGACCATTTTAATAAATCCTTTGGTATAATCATCATAAATTTTCTTTAGAGATCTAAGCTCACCTACCACTAAGTCTACAATCCTTCTTGAATTACCAAATTTATCATCCAAACGTTGAATCATTTCATCATAATTACCCTCTGAGCCCATCACTGCTTGAAGTGCTTCTCCACCTAGACACATTTTGAGAGTATATGGATCAGTGCCATATATACTCTTTAACTAAATTCTCATAATATTCCTTAAAAGTTGGATAGTTTCTTAAATTACCTTCGAACATTGGTGGTTTAAATTTCTTTACTTTAACCTTCGATATATCTGTTGCCTTTACATCCTGGACAACTTTGAATATTTTTGCCCTTCACATTTTAATCTTTCACTATCTAGAATACATTGCTGGCCTTTTTCTTCCAAATTACTATCGGCTAGCTTATCCTCGTTTTCACATATAAATTGTATCAGTTCATCCTTTTGATACTCTAGGCATTTAAAGGCTTCAACCATTTCCTCATAGCTCTTCGTTAAACGGATAAATCATCACCTCTATTGATTCCTTCATTGCACATAATTACCATCCTGGTGAACTTCCCTTTGCTGATTGCCCTCTTCCTCTTCAGGGCAACGAGTTCCTCTTGCACACCCATGATGGTTGAAGTTGAAATGTACTGGGATGTTCAAGGATGGACCATAAGTATTAACAGTTTTTATTGCCCACGATAGGTTTCAACCTGAAATATATATTCCATATAATGAAAAATAGTACATTCCAACCACCTGTACAAATTTGGAATTTTCCCTAATTTTCCCGATTTAGTTATTAAAAAAAATATTTGTCCTAAATAAAACCCTTCTAGTAAAGTACACGAACAATCCATATTGATATGTATATTTCTAACAATAACTATGTTTATAGCAATGTAAATAAATACCACTGTAAATTATGGTACTGTAGCCACTAAAGCACTCAGCACCAAATTAAATGTACTCATATCATTAAACATTACTGTATATATACAAAGAATCCAATTACCAATAAGGGCAATTCCAATTGAAATATCATATAACATCCATAATACACTGTATTGCACTCACTTCAATGGCCTCACTATCACAGGCCTTGATTCACAGTAGAAGATTGCCAAACACAAATATCCCATCACCTGCCGGCCTTATATGTCACCGACTTCATTCTTCTGTCTATATCCACAAGAATAACACCTGCCACCACAACTCGACACAATAGGCAGTACCAGAGTGATTAGCAAATTTTACGGCAGTTCGCCCGCTAACCGTGCCACACTGAGATATGGGTAAGACAAAGGTAATTTTCCACGTTTGAATTTATGAATAAGAGGAAAATTCATTTCCTTGATGGATGGAATGTTCAGTAGGCGGTGTGTCAGTAAGTTTTGCTCAGTTGGTCTTAGGCAGTGAACAAGTCATTCCGCTTCGGACGTTGGACTGAACGGACAAGCTTTTATAACACCGGTTATTATAGATACAAAGGAGTGGCAAATCTTTTACACGGCTTAAAATGGCAAGCAATGGTGATAGTGACTCTGCTATTCAAGTTCAATTGAATACCATTTTGGCAGAACTTTCGAACTTGAAAAGAGATGTGCAAGGCAATTCATTAACCGTTGCCACTGAAGTGAAGAAATTAAAAACTGAAAAGGACTGGTCATGGAAATTTCTTGGAAACAAACACCAATATGAGTTTAATAGTGAACTTGAAGATGCAATTAACCAGTGCTTTTGGGGCGTAGAAAACGGAAAATTGGACTATGTGAGAGAACGGCTTGAGGAAGTTAGAGAAAAAGTACATAAAAGGAATAAACTTGTTAGAATTGCCAATACATCAGCAGGCGGATGGGAAACTGTCAGGCAGTACGAAACATATCCTGTTGCGTCCGACAGCGAGGATGAATCTAGAATAAACAAGGCTGAGAGCAGGGCACTCAAAAAGCAGAAGACTCAAAGTTATCTCCAAGGCGGTTCTCGGCGGTCGTTTGACTCTACTGCCGGAAACAATTATTGGGGTTCAGGCGTTTCCGGTCACAAACCATATGGATCTGTTCTGGTTGGAAGAGGCAGGTTTTTTCGTGGCCAAACCAGCACCAATAGTTTCAACACCGGAAGTTCCAGCTTCGTCGCTCCAGGACCGTTTTGCTTGTGGGGCTTTCTCATACTTCCGGCGGAATTGTCCCTATTCCAGAGGTGCAACCCTTTTCGGAGCAGCCAGTGCCGGCGGGGAGCAGGCAACTAGTGGGCCAGCAAGGAAGTAAACCGGAGGTGTCAACAGACTTGTTAGAAGATGAGTATTTTGATTATAATAGATTTACCCATGATTTTTATGAATATGAGCAGGGACAGAAAAGTATGATAGTTAGAGGTAGGTTAAAGAAACATATTCAATTTTGGAGGTCAATTGGCTCGAGTGATTTTGTACTCGACGTAATAGAAAAAGGCTATAAGTTACCTTTGTATTTGAAACCTTCGAGAACATTTTGTAAAAACAATCAATCTGCTTTGTTAGAACTTGATTTTGTTTCAGAAGCTATCCAAGATCTAGTATATAGAGCACTAATATCAGTTTGCGAAAGCCCCCCCCCCCCATGTTGTAAATCCGTTGACTGTTTCCATTCAAAATTCTAAACGTAAAAGACTTATTCTTGATTTAAGAGAAGTGAATAAGCATTTGTGGAAACAACCTGTAAAATATGAAGATATTAGAATTGCATTATCATTATTTAAAAGCAAGGGTTATCAAATTAAGTTTGATTTGACCAGCGCTTATCATTTTGTTGACATCTATGAGCCTCACAGAGAATACCTTTGGTTTTCTTGGATAAATAGGGAAGGAAAGACTAATTTTTACAAGTTTAATGTTCTCCCTTTCGGAATTTCAAGCGCCTGCTATATGTTTAAAAAGTTGACAAGACCGCTGCTGAAGAAATGGTGCAGTGAGGGAAGGTTAGTCACCATGTTCTTAGATGATGGATACGGTTGTTCGCAATCTCTTGATGGCGCCATTAAACTTAGCCAGCATATAAAAAATGATCTGTTGTCATCGGGATTCATCCCGAATGCAACGAAATGTATCTGGTCACCCACTCAGGTTCTGGAGTTTTTAGGTGTGATGCTTGATTCTGGAAACAGTTTGATATTCATCCCTGATCGAAGATTACTTAAGTGCATCAATACGATTTCAGAAATATTGAATAGTATTAAAGTACACAGGTACGTTCATGTTAAGAAAGTAGCGAGCTGTATTGGTCAAATTATTTCAATGAGTGTTGTCACAGGAAAAGTTTCTCAAATAATGACCCGGAATTTAAGTATTGACGTACTCGCTGCTAGTCACTGGGATCAGTATATAAAAATTTCTGATGAAAGTAAGAGACAACTAGAATATTGGCAAATATCTCTGTCGGAACTGAATTTAAAACATATCAATGTGTCTTTTCAATGGTCAAAAATTGTATATTCTGACGCTAGTAGTACAGGGTTTGCTGGCTATGCAGTCAGTGCGAAAACTGGTATTTCATATGGTACATGGTCCATTGAAGAAAGTCTTAAGTCTTCGATATGGCGAGAATTGGTAGCTGTTTATCGTGTTTTACAGTCGTTAGATCATATTCTGACTGGTCAGAGGGTGAAATGGTTTACTGACAATCAAGGGGTTGAAGCGATCGTATCGAAAGGTTCTATGAAGGTGGAATTGCAAAGTATAGCTATTGATATTTTTCGATTTTGTATTGCAAAGTCTATTTTGTTGGAAATGGAATGGATTCCTAGAACAATGAATGAAAAATCAGATTATCTGTCAAAGATTATAGACATTGATGACTGGGGTATCTCATTTAAAATATTATATATCATTCAGGCTAGATTTGGAAATACACATATTGATTGGTTCGCTTCCGAACATAATGCGAAACTGAATTCGTATTATTCAAGATATTGGAGTCCCACGTGTAACGGTATAGACGCTTTCTCAGAATATTGGGGAGGAAAGTTTGGATTATTTGTTCCCCCAATCACTGTCATTACACAGGTTATCAAGAAAATGGCCTTTGACAAAGCTGCTGGTGTTCGTGTTGTGTCTTGCTGGAAATCAGCTTTGTTTTGGCCATTTCTTTGTCCAACAGGGTCATTTATACCATAGATAGTTGATTAGTTCGATTTACCAATTAACAGAGAGAATTATGTGTCAAGTAGGAGGGGAAAAGGTATGTTTGGAAATATTGATTTTAATTTCCGTATGTTGGCACTGAAAGTTGATTTTTCTTCAATAAGTTTGTCAATATTGTATTTGCGGCAAATGTGAGGCTACGTCCCTCGTACAGAACTGCTTGTATAAAAGTTACACTGTGTCTAATTCTTGGTTTTATGAAAATTTACAAACTTGATACTGCATTCTAAACATAACTTTAAAGATGGAGATACAAAATAGTCAGTGGTAATTGAAGCACACGCAGTATTGCGTAGGTACAGTAATATTTCAGAAATTATAATATAAATTAAAGCAGTATTGCCGTGTTTGGAAGAGCAAGCAGTGTTGCGGGAGCGAAATTTTATTTAAAAAAAGAGTATTATATAAATAAAGGCAGTATTGCCGTGCTTGGAAGCGCAAGCAGCATTGCGGAGCCGCAGTTATAATAAAGGCAGTATTGCCGTGCTTGGAAGCGCAAGCAGTATTGCGGAGGCGCAGTTATAACAAGGCAGTATTGCCGTACTTGAGGTTGAAAGCGCAAGCAGTATTGCGGAGGCGCAGTTATAACAAGGCAGTATTGCCGTACTTGAGGTTGAAAGCGCAAGCAGTATTGCGGAGGCGCAGTTATATAAAGGCAGTATTGCCGTGTTTGGAAGCGCAAGCAGTAATGCGGAGGCGCAGTTATAACAAAGGCAGTATTGCCGTGTTTGAAAGCACAAGCAGTATTGCGAAGGTGCAGGTATATTTGAATTGGTCTTTAAAAGATTAAATGTATCATATTGAAGTTATGTCCTCTTTCAGTTTTATTAACCATCGACTTTACGTGTGTTTTTTCAGATCCATAAGACCAAAATTGATCAGCTCCTAGAAGTGATGGCGGGAAAAGTGCACCTACTTCCGGATTTGTTGAAGAAATCAAGGGCAGATTTTACCAGTTCAAAATATCATGGAGCGTTTGTGCGCTTTCAGAAGTTGGTATCATGCAACGGCTTGGGAAGTGGAGACGCTTTGCCCGCCAAATCTTTCATAGTAGCGATATATCTGGCTTCTTTAATTCAGTCTGTAAATTCACCTAGTCCAGTTATTGCGGCTTTCTATGCAATAAAATGGTACCATGACATTAACGGTCTATATTCTCCAACGAATTCTAAGTTAGTTGAAAATATTTTAGAAGCGGCCAAAAGAGTTTTGGGGAAACCAGTCGTTAAAAAAGACCCGATCACTGCTGATACCATTACCTCTTTGTACAACAGACTATACGAATACAATAATATAAAAAAATCAGAGAACAATTTGTGCATTTTTGATAGGCTGTTCTGGATTTTTGAGAAGTCGTGAAATGTTAAGTATTAAGATATCTAACATTGTATTTCATACTACTTATATAGCCATTTTTATGGAAGGCAGCAAGACTGACAAATATAGAGATGGTTCTTGGATAATGATTGCAAAAACAGGTACAAATATTTGTCCTGTAGATAACACTGTGAAATTGATAAAATGGGCAAACTTGAATGGTGATGATTACTTGTTTTGTTATCTAAGTGCTACAAAAACTGGACATAAGGTGAGAAATGTGAACAAAATTATGTCCTACACAAATCTTCGTGACATATTCATAAATGCATTGAAGCCTCATGTGTCAGATGTGAAAAAGTATTGTGTTCATTCTTTAAGAT
>NC_090742.1:126618083-126625583 GCF_036898095.1 Palaemon carinicauda | reverse complement strand
ATTTTACAACCATACTTCGTAATGTCAATTTCAGGTGGAGCATACCGGTCAGCAGATGAGCATATAAGATGTGCAGGAATATATTGTGCTCTCTAGGTGGTTTCCATATGATCTTGAGCCGCTTACAAGACTTCTTTGTGTATATATACCTTGCCACATTCATTGGTATCCCTTACGGCTGACCATATAGAGCACAGAAAAGTGTCTTTCCTGCTTCCATGAGCTATGTTTGGGTGATATCAAGCTCGACCAAGACTGAGTACATTGTGGGATGTTGCCAGTTTTTATGGTCTTCAGGCCTGACACTTTCCCCTTGCCATACAATTATGAGGTGGTACCTGATCTAGTAAGTTACTGTAGTCCCAGGATCTGCAGGCAATTTGGGCAAAGTTGTGTACAGGTGGCATTGAAGTTCCAAACAGCTTCATCCCACCATTCCATTTGCACTGTAGCCTGGATCTTGTTTCACTACACCCAGTAAACAAGCAGAACAAACACATCAGCGTCATCTGAATGAATGTAAAATGTTTTTGTGTCACATTGCGCATTCATGATGAGGTACAAGATCATTGTCATGTCTGCTTTATCGTGGATGACGACACCATTGCAAGCGCTCTCCACAGTGGCTTCTTCGCCAAAGCCGTAGGTGCTAAGAACTTTTGATAGTTTTAACTTTTTGTACTCATTCCTCATGATGGCATCTCAACTGGGTAGTGGTGTGTTGATAGTCAGGTCGTAGGTAATGAAGCTAAGGCCAACACATCATTTAAGCTCATGGGTTCTTTGCAGGAACATTGTGATACCTCTTGAAGACTAAGACTCTCTTGCCAGAGAGAGAGAGACGTGTCTTGATGGACCTAACTATGACTGTTGCATCACCTCTCGATGGTCAAACAATGTGGTAGAGGAGCTAGCTTGCATCAACAATGGTAACATCAGGGACTAGTGGTTGTTGCACCAGCTCATATTAGAGGATGGTTGCTAGCTTCATCTGTCACTGCTGTCCGACTGTCAGCAACCTGCGGAAGATAGTTTCCAGGTCAATGATTGTCTTGTCTCCTACTTTCACACCTTTCTTTATGGTTCCATGGTCTTGATGGAGCCTGAGATGGCTGTATGGAACCCATTGGCGATAGATATTTTGAACTGTGCAGCCATTCCTTTGTTTATGTCAACTGATTCGGCAGCTTTCACATCAGCTTCAATGGGGCAAATCTGCAATTAGCAATGTTCTACAGGTGTAGCGACTGATTTTCCAATGGGTGAAACTTTTGGACAGCTCGTGCAAGATTCGAAATCTGTCATCTGCATCCATCTCCCTCATCCTCTTCACTTCCTCCTTGTGTCGTGTTCCACTATTTGTGGTACTTCCTGCAGCTTGAGGGTCAGGGAAGGTGTGCACGATGGGGTCTGTGAGGTAAGCAGTGATAGGAAAATAAATTATCCATTCCCCTACCATCTCTGGAGATGGGGTTATACCCTGAAGGCCACCCTTGCCAGTTTGAATGGCTGTTCGTACACCAAAATGGTCAGAGCTCACGGTAATCCAGCTGTCCGGCTACCCTACTAGTGATGACAAACAAAGGCACCGGATATGTGCTCTATTTCAACTCTGAGTGGCAACAGAAAGTGATGGGTGATGTAGATTGCATAGTGGTGGTGGCTAGCAATAAAGACGTAGAGGAGCGTACGATGGAGTGTGAGATGATACAGTAGCAAATCTCCCTCCATTTCACTACAAAACGTTTAATGAACGACCAGGATAGGCTTTATCATATTACCGACCCAGTGCCTGCCAGTTGGGCGTTGCCGACACATTTCAAGGTAGTAACTTAATTCCTTGAATGTTTTAAGACCAGTAGAAAGTAACTTGCTCAGGATTAGTTGAAACCAATACTTGCCACTCATGATTCCTGTTAGCCCTTCAAACGCAGAGCTAATGAGAGGCTTAATACCTAGAACTGTGCCACCGTTCTCTCCCCTATGTGAACTGATTTGGCAATTATCACATCAGCTTCAAGGGGACGGATCTGTCTTTGGTGATGTTGTTCAGGTGACCGACTTGCTCGACCTGAACTTCACATCACGAAGTATTTGTGGAAAATCAAGACCAACAACCAACAGCACTGGAAAAATATCATGGACTGTTTATTGTTCATGAGAATATAGTGACACCTACTTTTATCTGTTTAAGACACAGGAGGAAGGCCAAGATGAAGTGGAAGAGGAAGGAGAAGAATATGTGGAAGATGAAAATGAAACTAGACATCTTGATCATACTTTCCACTCTGATGATGAATGAGAGTAATCACTGTTCATTAATATATGCTGGAGCACTATAACTCTGAAAATATCATTATCATTATTTTTATTTCATATTCAACCAAAAAGGGCCTTGAACTTGATCACAGATACCATATTTTCTCCCGAATCACAATATGTACCACAGAAATTAATTCCTGACATAAAAATGTATAAACCCTTCGAAAATCTAAAAAAGGCATCGAAGTTAAGCTGGATTATTTTATTCCTAGTGCTAAGCGTATCTATAAATGTTCCATTTTAGAATCGTAGAGAGCGAGTTTTATTATCATATTTAGATTATGGGCTAAAGGTAGAATATTATATGTTTGTATTTATTCTTATAGAATTTCAATGCGTTGAAAGAGTCATTTTACCTCAGAGGAAATGTAAGAAATACAAAACGATTTCCGCGTATTATTATTATTATTATTAATAATAATAATCATTATTATTATTATTATTATTATTATTATTATTATTATTATTATTATTATTATAAGCTAAGCTATAACCCTAGTTCACAAAGCAAGATGTTGTAAGCATAAAGTCTCCAACAAGGAAAAATAGCCCAAAGAGGAAAGGAAATAAAAAAGATAAATAAACTACAATAGCGTTAGGCCTTTTATGTATATTTGAGAGAGAGAGAGAGAGAGAGAGAGAGAGAGAGAGAGAGAGAGAGAGAGAGAGAGAGAGAGAGAGAGAGAGAGATTTTAAACTATACATACTTATGTCGTACGTATTGTTTAAAACTTAACGTTCTTGGCTATTACATTTTCAACGAAATCTTTATACAAGAAATTGTTCATTAGTTCAACATTTCTTTGTTTTATTTTTATTGTACTGTAATTCCTGGATTAGAAGTTCTGTTATGAAATTAAGATAAAATAAAACAAATAAAACTAGTAACAACTTTTTCTTATATTTTAGTTCACACATTTTGAATGAAAATGTTCATGGTAATAAAAGCTAGATATAGTTATGACTAACATTGTATTCTTAAAATTCTTAAGATAATTCCACAACAATGAACAAAAAAGTAGATATTTTTCTTCGATATTCGTACTTCAATCCCCGCCAGAGAAGAATTGTTGTTTAGGGAAGACTTCCATAAAAAAAAAAAAAAGGAATATTATTGCCAATATCTTCAGAAAATTTTGAGACGTCGAAGCTTCCACTCCCAGAACCGCAAAATACTCTTGAAATAAAAAATAGTAGAACCATTTACCTCAGGCATCTCGAAAATTTATTATACGCGTTGGCACATTCGGAAAGTTGAAATGATCATACATTCTTATCAAGGCCTTCACATTACGCTAATAACCAGAAATGTATCTGAGGCAGCTATGGAGCCAAAAAAATATGATATATACATTCTAGCACACCAAACTTTTCAGTTATATTTTTATCTGTTTGGAGGATCTTTGCAAAGCCTATTGCATCGATGGTTTTAGTAGAAAATGATAAATATTATGTTGCTCAATCAAACGCGCAAACGACCACGCAATCATATTCTTTAAGGATATTTTGCTTTTTTAAACATTAAAAATAATTTTCTTGTTTTCAGTCAGTTAAATCTAATCCTGGGAAAACAGTAACTATGAAAATAAGAAAGACAGAGATGATGAGAATGGAGTACGCAATGGAAGATGAAATATCATTGGAAGGAGAAAGGATTAATAAGGTAGAATCACTCAAGTATTTAGGAACTATGATCTCCTATACAGGGTCTTTAGATTTAGAGTTTAGTGAAAAATAAAAAAAATAAAAAACTGACAATGGCTAGGTTAAGTAAGATTTGGAAATCAAATAGCCTGAAATTACATATAAAAATCAGACTATATATCAGTTTAGTGAGATCGGTGTTACTGTATGGACATGAGTCATGGTATGATAATGAAACGATCTTGGAAGGATATCGGGAAGTTAAATAGCAGGACCGGAATAGAAATATAACTATAAGAAAGATTACTCGAGTGCCATATGTAGACGAGATCATGATGAGAGGTAGATGGTGATGGATTGGGCATGGTCTTTCCGCTCCCCAAGAGAGATTACCTCACCAAACGTTCAGCTGGGCTCCATAAGGCACTAGAAGTATTGGGAGACCCAGGCCTACATGGCTAAGAACTATGAAGCGCAAAGTATATGATGAATGGAGGAGTATTGAATTAAAAGCTCAAGATAGAGATGACTGGTGAAATCTAACCGAGGCCCTTTGTGTCAATAGGCGTAGGAGGAGATAATATATATATATATATATATATATATATATATATATATATATATATATATATATATATATATATATATACAGTATTATATATATATATATATATATATATATATTATATATATATATATATATATATATATATATATATATATATATATATATATAAATATATGTATATATATATATATATATATATATATATATATATATATATGTATATATATATATATATATATATATATATATATATATATATATATATATATATATATATATATATATATATATATATTTATATATTTATATATATATATATATATATATATATATATTTATATATATATATATATATATATATATATATATATATATATATAATTTATATAGATAGATAGATAGATGTATATAATGTGTATATATAAATACATATATGACTGTATGGATAGATAGATAAACAGATATAGTGATATTGTATGTAATTGATTTTTGTGACGTAGACAAAGGTCCAGTAATTTTTAGTGATGCCTTTGGCTTACGTTACGTGATCATCGGCAATACTCTGAGGTAAACTATCGCTGTGTAAAAATAATTTATAACTTCAAATTATCGAAACATTCTATATAATTTGGAAGAATCCCCTAGTTCAGAATATCCAGGCACATCCTAAGTGTGTATTGAAGCAGTCCTATAATTTAAAGAACGTGTTGATAGGTAACCTTTCCGAATGTTATAAAATATTATTGGAAAGGACCCTGTATGGTTATACGTAAACCCAATATCTTCTACAGTAATAATCGGAATAAATGATACTCAAACTCATGATACTTTTGTATTGATTTGGAATCAAAGATTGCATTCTCATAACGGATCTTAAGATTTAGTTTACTGGTATGAAAACCAAACAAAAAACTACATTTAACGGTTTGAGCTATTATTTTTCTCTTTGAGATCTCCCTGAAATAGAAGAAAAGGACATAAAAAATTACTATCTTTTATTTGAATTCTCCTACTATCGTTTCCAGAGGCCGTGTAATAGTGTTTTTTCCCAAATATCTAACAAACCGGCTTATGAATTTCCATGAAACTACAGCAATGAATGTTTCAAACATTGGCCTAATTTTTGTGGTACAATGAATTGACAGATGTGCTTAATTAACCCGTTTACTCTTAGAAAAAAAAAGAGGAACTTCTTCCCTTCCTTCAGAGCGTTTCGAAGAAGTGTTACTTAATCACGTAACTGTGACGCAGAGGTTCCCCCAACCCTCCTTCGGTGTTTACACCTACGGCTATCTTAGTACTCCCCCCCCCCTTCCTTCTTGCCTTCTTTCCTTCTTTCCCATTGTTATTAGGCTACCGAGTAAATCCCTGTTAGGAAAGACTGTGTACTACACATATAAAATTAGCCTTAAGAGCAAAAAAATGTTTTATGGTGGTAGATAATGATTAGATGGTTAACAAAAATTATCAAACATAATAGAAGCGGTTTAAAACAGGGGTGTGGAATTGCACTGCGAGACATTCTACTCGGACTCCTACAAATTTTAGATTTGCGACTAAAGAAAAAAAATAGAAAAAATAAATAAAATAGAAACATTAGTAGAAATAGAAAAATTGTATTTTTCCTTGAGAGTGATGATGAGTAAAATGTATAAGTGTCCATTTTTTTTTTCATCCCTCATAAATCTATGGTTTCCAGCAATTGGTGATAACATTATTTTGGAAATGCAAAGCTAATGAATACTTTGATACGAGTATATCAGCTTGGCATGTAGACAATGTCAATGTAACGTTGATTGGTTCATTAATTGAAGTCTGGTATAATTCCAGTGACAAAGTCGCAATGATATTTGTCACATAGGCTACCTTTTAAGTAACAAAATAGGTACTGGTACTTACGACGTAAATAAATATATAAAACTATAGGTTGAAATATAATAAATCTTATGTATGTATGAACACACACATACACACACACACACACACACACACACACATATATATATATATATATATATATATATATATATATATATATATATATATATATATATATATATATACGATTTCAAAATTTATCAAAAGGCCGATGTCAATGCCCATATATGAACCATCTTTTAGGAGTCTACCTTCTAAGGAATTCAAGCTACTCTCTCTGGTGAAATTGATATGATAAATTATATCAAACAATGCTCTCTGTCATTTTCTTCCTGGCAATTGATGTATCGAGTAACCTGTGTCGTATGGAAGAATGAGTCCTAAGGCTTAACCTAAAGAAAACTATATTTCTATTGCTTTACCAACAGTCGCTTGAAGTGCGAAGTGTAGGGTTAGCATGGCTTCTTTCGTCTCCTGTCATAAGTCTCATTCTTGATCTTCAATGTAAGTGAGTGGGTAAGATATGAAAGGTTGGTCTTGTGTTTAGGTAAAGTCTAAAGTCACGAATCACATTACCAGGTATGCTGAAATTTTACTGACAAAGAATTTCGTATTGCTTAGGGTAGGTCATATGACAACTATCTATGGAGTTAAACAGGCGTTTAACAATTCGGGGGATGGGATGTACAGGGGAAGAAACGTTATAACAACGTCACTGAGGGACGTCATCACTTTTGCGAATGTGTGGGTGGCTAAGACTGGCTATAGCCTCATTTTCTTAAGCAAAAAAGTTAATGAAACGTAATTGGCAAAAGCACAGTATTTCCCAAAATTAGGCCATTGTATGAAGCGCTCCCTGCTTTGATATCATGGAAATCCATCAGTTATTTTAGGAGTTATTTTAAAACTGGAAACGATAGTAAATTATTTAAACATTCAGTGTGGGAAAACCCATAGGCGTTTGTAAAAGGAGTTTTAAGTTTCTTATATAAAATCACAGACATATGAATAAAAAGCAAGGTTATAAAATGAAGAGAAAAGCATAATAGAAAAATGTTTTTTTTTTTTTATACACAATTGCACACTTA
>NC_090742.1:126608083-126613083 GCF_036898095.1 Palaemon carinicauda | reverse complement strand
CATTGAGTTAACTCTCCAGCAATTGTTGTGCTTTTATTTTTCTTACCGGTAGAATTAAGTAGATTTTTTGATTTGCCAGCGAATGCCTGAATATAAGTTCAGCTGGCCATTCACGGTAAACAGCATAAATCTTTATCAAAAGGGGTTGAAAGTTTAAGTTAGAGAATAATGGTGTTCTTACTTAACTATTTATGTTTGCAGAATGATTTTGCTCTTTTCATATTTTTATCATAACCTCTACTTTGTATTTCTCGCTTAACTAAGTTTCATATATTTCTCATAAAAAATAATGCCATTTGTTTGAGTCTTTTCATATCACATCTCGGTCTTTTTTGGTGCTGCGACAAATAGGGTAATCAATTCCTTCTAGTAATCCTGAATTAACAATCATGCGTGAAATGCCACAGGTTTTTCGTATATTACGATATTTCAAGCGCCATGAGACGACTTTGAATAACCTTTAAGAGCTACCAAAAACCGTCTGTAGACTTTGGGAACTTTTAAGTGGCGTTAGTGAATTCAGGATATGTTTTACTAGGACGCCATGGATGGTTCCCAAGGACACCATCACCGGGTCAGAGGTAGGCAAAATTTTGGTTACTTTCAAACGTTAACTGCCGAGTTTTAGTGTTACAATTACGGGAGTTCAACTTTATTCACATTTTAATAAAGAGCTTTCAATCCCCTATAATAACTGACTTAGTGGATGTTTTTATCTTGAAAATTAATCATGCGAGAGTGATCGCAAATAAACTTCTTCCCATGATTACCAAGGCTAGCGTCCAATACAGAAAACACGCGTAGGAATCTTTGTATATTTTCACCGTCTTAAGGTCTCCGAATGCGATAACTTTATACTTGGCGACAGACAACTCGTTTAGCTATTCAGCAAAAACTATTTCATTAACCTAGCTGACTTTTGCACACGAAATAACTATGTTCGACATGGTAGTAAAAAATTTTTGTTACAACTAATATATGACAACAACAATTATTCAACAACAAATGCAGCCGTTTCTAGTCCACTTCAAGACAAAGGCCTCCGACATGTTGATTCGTATCTCATGTTTGACCAGGTTTCATTACTATTCTGGCCAGTGGGGATTGATGATGGTGGAAGATTTTTATCTGATCCCAAACCCTTTCACCTCGTTAAGGTATCCCAACTCAGAAAAGGTAACTTATATTAAAGATTGCGACAGCAAAATTTGGTGTCCTCTACAATAAAGTAAAACTAGTTGCAAACACCAAACCCTCAGTTTCATGCACATATACTGTAACTGCCAAGGGGCAATTTCTCTGCATGGTAAAGTTAGAAAAGACTTCTCAGTTATGGTATGCTGTTTTACGAGAAGGGCACTCCAGTACAAAGCAACGTTCTCCAAGCCTTTGATAATGCTATATCATCTGAACCATGTCCTTCCACTGTCTTTGAATAGAGTTCTATTGCCTAAGAATATGCTTAAGCTGACCTATCCGTCAATTTGATTCTCATAATTTCCCCTTAAAAGACGTGTTGCAAGATCTATTAAAGAGGAAATGAATTCCCGATGAATTATCAAGGAGCCTCTATGATTTTTTTTCTTTTACTTTTTACAGCAGCACCACTGATACATTTATCAGTGAAGTTCAAGAGGGAGGCATCAGGCTTTATATCTATCACTGAAATTTTTATAGTATATTGTTTAATTCTCGGTTGTAAAAAAGGTAGAACAATTTAGATACTTATGATTTTGTGACGGGCCGAGAGAGGAGTTGTGAACTCAAAGGCAGGATGCAATCAACTGAGTTTATTAAGGAACACTCCTCTTTATATACAAAACCTCAAGGCAACAGGACATGACCTGTTCGAGAGACAGAATATGTTAGAGAGCAAAACGGAGACATGATCATTCAGGTTCTTTTTAGTGCGAGGGAAGAGCGCAGATACAAGCATAATATATACAAAATAATTATGTACAATTGTGTGCCACACGGTTGGTACATGGCTCCCCCCCTAAAAATGACATACTGTACATGTTAAATAGGGCGCCCTGATCTAGAGAGGCGAACTGTAGGCGGGTCATCTGGCAGAAGATAAGCAGGTTTTAGACGATCAATGGAGACCCAGTCTTCTTTGCCCCGAATGTTTAGTAGGAATGCTTTCGGACTGCGTCAGATCACAAGGAAAGGGCCCGTGTAAGGGGGCGTTAGTGGTGGCTTGCTAGTGTCGTTGCGCAGGAAGACGTGCGTTGCAGAGTGCAAGTCCGTTGGTATGTGATGCTTTGCTGGGGGCTTGTAAGTCTGGCAGCACGGAGTAAATTTTCCCACGACGTGACGTATGCGCTGGAGATCGTCGGAGGAGGTTGTAGAAGGAAAAAATTCGGCAGGGACGACCAACGGGTCGCCATACACCATTTCAGCTGCCGAGACGTCAAGGGCGTCTTTAGGAGTGGTCCTTAGTCACAGGAGGACCCAGGGAAGTTGAGCAAACCAGTTGCAATCCTTGCAGCGGGACATCAAAGCTGCTTTGAGGGTGCGATGAAAACGTTCAACCATTCCATTGGCAGCGGGGTTGTAGGCCGTTGTCTGATGTAGGGTGATGCCCAGGAGATTCGCTAATGACGTCCACAATTGAGAGGTGAAAGTGGTTCCCCTGTCAGAAGTAATATGCTCAGGGATACCAAATCTTGAAATCCATCCAGAGAGTAAGGCAGATGTACATGAGGCGGACGTTGCAGTTTCCATGGGAATGGCTTCAGGCCAACGAGTGGAGCGGTCGATGACGGTAAACAGGTAACGATGTCCTTGTGATGTGGGTAGGGGGCCTACAACGTCGACGTGAATGTGTGCGAAACGACGCTGAGGTTGAGGAAAGGTGCCCACTCCTGAATCCGTGTGTCGATGTATTTTGGAAGTTTGGCAAGAAGTACAAGCACGGACCCAATCCTTAGCATCATTAGAAATGCCATGCCAAATGAACTTTGCCTTCAGCAGCTGTGCAGTAGAACGGCACGAGGGATGTGAAAGGCCGTGAATGAAATCAAACACCTGTCAGCACATGGGAGCAGGAATCCAAGGTCGCGGTCTACCAGTACTGACGTCACAGAGGAGGGTGGTGTTGGAGTCTTCGAGGGGAAAATCTTCCCAACGGAGGGACGTGCAGGATGTCCTACAAGCTTGATACTCTGGATCCTGTTGTTGGGCTACAGCCAGGGCGTTGTAATCCAATCCCAGTTGAACAGCAGCCAACGTGTTTCTTGACAGGGCATCGGCAATGGGATTCATTTTCCCAGGGACGTATTGGAGGGTGCAATTGTATTCAGCCACTGCGGAGAGATGGCGGCGTTGACGGGCGGACCAGGCGTCAGACTGTCGAGTGAAGGCGTGCACCAGAGGCATGTGGTCTGTGCGAATGACGAAGAGCGTACCTTCTAAGAAATGGCGAAAGTGACGGACAGCCAAGTGCCCCGCCAGCAATTCTCGATCGAAGGTAGAATAACCCGATTCTGCCTTGGACAGTTTTCTGCTGAAGAAGGCCAATGGGCGGGGCAAGCCTTTGACCACCTGCTCTAGTACTGCACCAATAGCGACGTCGCTGGCATCGGTGGAGAGAAGGAGAGGGGCGTGTGGGATAGGAAAAGTGAGAGCTGCAGCAGTTGATAGGGCCTTCTTTGCATTGCGGAAGGCTGCATCTTGAAGGGGACCCCACTTCAGGTCCTTTGGCTTGCCTTTGAGGGAGGCGTAGAGGGGAGCAAGAGTGGCGGCAATGGCTGGCAGAAAACGGTGATAATAGTTGATCATGCCCAAGAATTCCTGCATAGCTTTGACGGTCGAGGGCGCGAGGAAGTTCTGAACGGCTGCTACCTTCTCAGGGAGGGGATGGACTCCATCAGGAGTGATACGGTGCCCTAAGAACGACACTTCGTTGGCGCCAAAGGTACACTTGTCGTACCGGACTACAAGGCTGTTTTGTTGCAGGCGGTCGAGCACAATGCGCAGGTGACGGAGGTGTTCCTCTTTTGAGGAGGAGAACACAAGTATGTCGTCCACATAACATACACAGAAAGGGAGGTCCCCTAAGATGCCATCCATGAGACGTTGAAACGATGCCCCAGCATTACGAAGGCCAAAACAGGAGTAATTGAAGGTGTATGTACCAAACGGAGTGGTGATGGCGGTCTTGGGAATGTCTTCTGGGTTCATAGGCACCTGATAATACCCCTTCAGGAGGTCGAGCGTAGAGAAAACCTTCGCTTTGTGCAGGTAGGAGGTCACATCGGCAATGTTTGGGAGGGGGTAGTGATCCGGTTCTGTTTGCATGTTCAGGCGCCTGTAATCCAATTACGGACGGAGGGAGGGAGCCGTCTTTCTTCAAAACGATGTGTAAGGGTGACGACCATGGGCTGGAGGCCTTTTGGCAAAGGCCCATTTTCTCCATTTTGGCGAACGTCTGTTTGGCGGCTGCCAATCGTTCCGGTGCCAGATGTCTGAATTTTGCAAAGACTGGGGGTCCCGTCGTCTTGATATGGTGATAAATACCGTGCTTGGCAGGAACCGTGGGCGTTTGGCGAAGTTCTGGACGGAAAACTTCCGGGTACGACGTGAGGAGGTGGGCGTTGGCATCCGTGGGTGCGCTGTTATGGAGAGCGAGGTTAGAGGGGGCGGGTTGAAGAGGTGTCGACAAGTACGAGTCTGCGTTGACCAATTGTCGGTGGGCGACATCGACCAGAAGGTGGAAATGAGAGAGGAAATCCGCACCGAGGATTGGCATTGTGACGTCAGCAACGAGAAACTTCCAATTGAATTCACCGTTTCCGAACGATAATGTGAGGTTCTCGTAACCGTAGGTGGGTATCGCAGATCCGTTGGCAGCTACCAAGCGGACGTCGGCAGATGTAGACAGACTACGTCGTGCCTTGAAGAGTTTCCTTGGCAAAAGAGAACGACAAGCACCCGTGTCTACCAAAAATCGCACGCCCGTTCCTGCATCTTGTAAAAAGAAAAGATTAGAAACATGG
>NC_090742.1:126588083-126598083 GCF_036898095.1 Palaemon carinicauda | reverse complement strand
GATTTGTAATTTCTTATCGGATTTATTTCCTTATATTGATAACGCCGGTTGAATAACTTAGAACACTACCTTCATTAGTTGATCATTTCCATTACAATAAGAATCGCTATATTTTATCCTCTTGGTTATATTCATGTAATCATTATTATCATTATAAGTTCTACTGGTCATTAGAACACGAAATTCACCATCTTTAGGTGATTCGTAAACAGAGTGAAGTTACACAATTTTAGCTATCTTGATATCATCATCATCATCATCATCTCCTCCTACGCCTATTGACGCAATGGGCCTCGGTTAGATTTCGCCAGCTTCACGCTTATAGTCCTCAGCCATGTAGGCTGTGGGCCTTCCAACTCTTCTAGTGCCTTATGGAACCCAGTTAAAAGTTTGGGGAACTAATCTATCTTGGGGAGTGCGAAAGAGCATGCCAAAACCATCTCCATGTACTCATCGCTATGATCTCATCCACATATAGCACTCGAGTAATCTCCCTTATAGTTTTCATTTCTAATCCTGTCCTGTCATTCAACTCGCAATATTCTTCTGAGGTATTTGTGCTTAAATCTTGATGTACCTAATTAAAATGTTTGAATTTGCATTATGGCTCCATTATACTGGACATCAACCAATGTAATATTAATATTAACAAGAACATATAAAAACGTTTGCGCTGCAACGTGTGAGAGATAAGGAAACATTCAGGCTTCAGGCAAGGAAATTATTATAATCCAGAATGATATTTGCACTTTACTCCGACCCTGTAGATCTATAGTTATGAAAACTCAGATTTTTCTTCCCTAAACTTATTTGTCATGTTCTGTTTTTATGGGGGCCGGGTGGCATCTTTACTCCGAAGTACAAACCAATCTATTGAATATTGTTCTTATAAACTAAAAAATAGCTTTTCATTCGTATTCGATAAGTGGCTACGCACCAAAGCTTGACTTTTTTTTAGGTGAAAATTATGAGGTTAGCACTATGTATACAGTGATAACTAGCAGCTTTTACGGACCACAGCGTGAAAAAATTCGATGATGACATTATATACTTCCAAATTATGCAAGGAAACAATTTAGTCTATTCTAAAAAAAAAATAAAAAAAAATAAATAAATAAATAAACTCTTAGAAACATTATACTTATCATAGTTCTTATTGTCCTAATTTTGTATAGTCTGAGAACCAGTATGTATATATTTTTCAACTGATTCTAAACACATTTATAGAAATAAGGCTTTTTATAACAAAAACCAATAGTTATCCTCTCTGATGTATTTGCATCAAGTAAGGTGGTAATATGGTAACTTACTTGATATCACGCACTCAAAGAACTAAAATGTACTCAAAACAGCTGTTAAATGACGGCAAAACTATAAATCAACATATTGGTTTGCTGAATAAAAAAGATCAAAATGTATATCAGATACATTGCTAGTTGAAGTCAATATAATATATAAAAAAACAGAATATGACTTTTTTTAACCTGATAGAGTATTCACGAAACCATCCTTTCTCAATTGTTGAGAAACAAAATCTATGTTACGTAATTGCTTTAGGTCTTAGGAAGAGTATGTTGCTGATTTCAGTGTTAGGAGCCATATAAATAAAAAAAGGAAAAATTATATATGATTAACTGAGTCTAAAATTATATTACTTGGTTCAATGTACATTACCCTAAATCCTGATTTTTTTAAAAAATAGACATAAGTAAGAAACCTCTATTGCAATTGCACCAATGTCCTGTTTTCATAATCATAATACTATAAATCCCAGAATGTTGTTAGGTAATAGTTGGTTTTGCTTCATCCAAAGGGAGTGAAACTATTCAAAGGATAATCAAAATAAATTCTCTCTCTCTCTCTTTCATTATTACTCAAGCTTCTCTCTCTCTCTCTCTCTCTCTCTCTCTCTTCTCTCTCTCTCTCTCTCTCTCTCTCTCTCTCTCTCTCTCTTTCATTATTACTCAAGCTTCTCTCTCTCTCTCTCTCTCTCTCTCTCTACTCTCTCTCTCTCTCTCTCTCTCTCTCTCTCTCCTCTCTCTCTCTCTCTCATTATTACTCAAGCTTGTCCTTCACCGGTACCTTTATTTTCTTTTCCTTAGAGACTATTCTAAATATTGCCAATTATATATAAATATTTTTTTCACTAATATAAGTTGTCCTTTTTTTAATGTCATTGAGACGTTCAAAATGTCAAAAGCATTGCTTCCAGTCAGACAAACATAGCTCTCTCTCTCTCTCTCTCTCTCTCTCTCTCTCTCTCTCTCTCTCTCTCTCTCTCTCTCTCTCCTCTCTCTCTCTCTCTCTTGCTGATTAGCAAGCACGCTCTTTCCTTATATCCCTATGGAGAAAGGCAGTTTTCAAAGTATGTCGTGAATTTCAAGTATTTTCCACACGAGACGTAGGGATTGATGAACTGTTCCAAACAATGTAAATTAAGTCCTTCTGTCATGCAATTTGGGATGACTTTACCTTTGCAGAATTTAAATGAAGTTTTGGTGAAAACATTTGGCGATGATTATAATAATGATAATGATTATAATATAGGTTCTACTTCTACTGCTACCAATTCTACAAATACAAACACTCTCCTTTTTCAACGACTACTACTACTACTACTACTACTACTACTACTACTACTACTACTACTACTACTACTACTACTACTACTACTACTAATAATAATAATAATAATAATAATAATAATAATAATAATAATAGTGGAATACTGGAGTGGAAGAAATCAGAGATATGTAACATAGATAGAAATACTAGAAAGGTAATGATAATGCATCAAGCATTGCTACCGAGAGAAAATATTGACAGGCTCTATGTGCCACGCAGTGAAGGAGGAAAAGGGCTCATCGGCATAGAATATTGTGTTAACATCCAAAATAGAGCATTGAGACAGTGCCTTAAAAACAGTGTCTGTGACGAACACCAAATGAAGAAGAATGAAGGCCCAGAAGTGTGTTAAAAAAAAATGGTAAAAAAAATGATGCATGCACAATTCTTGTGAAAAACTGAAGAATTGGACGTTAAGGAAACATGGTAGTGGCCACAGAGAGGAGGACCTAAAAAGAAAACTGAAGGGATGATGATGGCAACACAAGATCAGGCCTTAAGCACAAGATATATTCAACGAGATATAGACGGAAATAACATATAGTCAAAGTACAGGAAATGTATGGCAAGAGATGATACAATAAACAACATCGCCAGTGTATGTTCAGCACTTGCCCAGAATCAATATAAGAAACCACATGATACAGTGGCTAAAGCTCTCCATTGTAGTCTCTGTAAAAATATGAAATACAATGCGGTAACATCAACCTCGAGCCGTGGTAGGAAATGATCAGGCTAAACTACTCCGGGACTACTTTACAGTATAAGGACGGACAGAGTGGTGAAACCACATTGACCCAATATTAATCTGGTTGACAAGGCAATGGAAAAAGTAACAATTATAGATGACGCAGTACCGTGAGACTCAAGAGTGGAAGATAAGAGGAGAGAGAAAATAGAAAAGTAACAGGACCGGCGAATTGAACTAAGAAAGCTATGAAACGTGCAGATAGAAGTGATACTAATAATCATAGGAACACTAGGGACCATACCCGAGTCATTGAAAAGGAATCTCGAAAAGGTAGGAGCCCGTATAACCCCGGGACTTGTGCAATAGAGTATGCTACTTGAAACAACACATATACTGAGAAAAGTGATGGACTCCTTAGGAAGCTGGATGCAACGAGGAACCAAATACTATAAACCACCAGACTGTGACCAAAATAATAATAATAATAATAATAATAATAATAATAATAATAATAATAATAATAATAATAATAATAATAATAATAATAATAATGACACCTACAACATCTACACAATTTTGTGAAAAAAAAAGTCTCAAGTTGGCAGATAAGAGAAAAAATAACACTATCAAATTATTTAAGTCCAGGTTCAATTAAAAACTTACTAGAACATTTTGAGTACATGAAGTGGTCATGCGTTGAAAAAAATCAATGAATAATTTAGATTATGATGAAGATATTGGTATATTAAATGTAAAGCTTCTCTTCAGAAATGTGATTTGGTTGTTATTAAATTCATGATAAGAAATATGAAAATCCAGAGTTTTTGTTAGAAAAGTAAATGAGGTCATTTATATGTTCGAGAAACAATATGATGATACTATGTGTCTCTTAGTAACTAGGTAACTATTAGCATGTAAGTGTAATGTCCTTTTATATATGCGTAACTGTTAACTTGTGAGTGTAAGGTTTTTTAGTATGCTAGTAAATGCTAGCTCGTATTCTTAATGTCCTTTTATGTGTTTGTAGCTGTTAACTTGTAAATCTTCAGAACGTTTTATATCTTTAAATTTTTTTCTACGTATAAAGCACTAAAATGCTTTGTTTGGGTGAAATTTTATCTAAAAAAATTAAATTTTTATAAATTTTGTTTTTGTTTAACCAAATTCATACAATAAAGTGGGAAGGGAAGGTCGCCAGTGTGTTTATACTTATATTTGATAGAAAAATATTTGTAAATTCCAACACCCATAACGGGCTACAAAGATCAAACGGGCATATCATGGCCCCAGAAAGACTGGGCAATGGATCCTCATGGGATATATCTCTTAATCAACTTTGGAAAACCTAAGCATTTTTAATGAAAAAAAAAATAAAAATTGCGAAGGTAAAAATGTCTCAAAAATGAATCTTCAGATCAACTTAGTATGAGGATATTTTTTATCTCCTTATTCTATGCTTGCCTGCTAATCAAATGTTGTAAGTTCTGTCAATCTTATAATCACACACTATTGCAGGGTCGAGCGCTAGAGTTAACTTTGTCCATATATTTCTATTCCTTGCTATTTCTTCCCACAGTCCTCCCACCTCCCCCATCTCCCTCCATCCACACCACAACCATCCATCAGAACTGTTTACGCACAACACACCTCTCCGGGTCCCGGGAAGCTGACATGCTCTTTGCCCTCATGATTGGTGCCACCACCTCTCATATAAACTGTAATTGTAACCGTTTCTTCTTAAATTTAACTCTATAAAACTCTATAACGCTCATTACCAAACGTTCCTCTCTGTACACTCTGTCGTACTTTATCTTGAACATTAATCTCTTACCTCATAGATACAATAGTCTTCACTCAAATAATTTGGTTATGCTATTTATATTGTATCTCTAAGTTATAATTTATACTAATATCCTTATATAATTTTATGGAATCAAATATACCTCTTACACCAGTCTACCTTAGTTCTCAATCTTCATATATCAAAGAATCAGAGTAAATATTTGACGCTCAAACACTTCTTGCCTAAACTCATTATGATTTCCCTTTATCAATTCTTCAGTTATATATTATACATAAACTGATATTTGCATGAGGTATGTAACGATGATGACTTTACCTATATTCAAATCAGCTTTCCGCTACATTACCATACAGTTGAAGCGGTAATTTCAACTTCATTAAACAGGAAACTGCATTCCGAATATAACGCTGAAATTTCTCATCTCACACTGTTAGGATTGTTGAAGTTTTTGCTATGCGTCGATGGAAAAAATTTACATTACGCCTTTTATGGATTAAAATTACCGTGAATAATATTACTTCTAATGATTAGGATCTAGTTAGGATTGAATAATTTATGAAAAATTATTATCATCATCATTATTATTATTATTATTATGATTGTTATTATTTTTATTATTATTATTATTATTATTATTATTATTATTATTATTATTATTATTATTATTATTATTATTATTATTATTATTATTATTATTATTATTATTATTCAATCGGAAAATATCGCAGCTACCGCGCCAATGATTTTGTAAGAAGTTATTTCCCTATTCCAAATAACCCTTTGCACAGGATGTGAAATCCTTTTGGCATGTTTACTAATTAATATCAATTAAGTACTAAGGTTGAAAAATTTAGTTATTTTTCCTGGAGTCCGTGATCTAAGTACACGAAACCCATGGTAAAGACACGTATTTGAAAATACATTGTTGATTACGATTTGCAAGATGTATTGTTGACAGCAACAATAACGAAAATCACCGTTACCTTTCATATATTTTTTTTTCTTTACAAATCAAACTTATTCTTTCGTGTCGATTCAAATAACAAACCATTCAGTCACCTGAAGCCTGTCCAGTTCCTCTCCCCAAAGCCAGTCGAACTTCAAGAGAAAGAGAAAGGTCAGCTGAATTATACGAGGAAATATATTTTGAGGTCAAAAAAATATTTCCCTTTTGATTAAAAAAGAAAAGGGGAAAGAAAATAAACGGGAAAGTGTGAAAAGGACAAAGCCCCACGTTTGAGAATAATGCCTCTATATATATATATTATGTGTGTATATATATATATTATATATATATATATATATATATATATATATATATATATATATTATATATATATATATATATACAGTATAAATATGTCTGTGTGTATATATATATATATATATATATATATATATATATAATATATATTATATGTATATACATATATATATATATATATATATATATATATATATATATATATATATATATATATATATATATATATATGGGAAAATATTCTAATGAACTCTTGTTTCTGTCGGTTTCCTTAGAGAAATAATACTCATGATTTTTTATGTTTGAAGCATAAGGCAGATTGTAGCTAGGACCTTTAACACCATATATGTCATCCAACTGAGCCTGTTCATCCACCATTAGTAAATATGTTTTAATATTGATAATTATTAAATCACAGGTTTTGTTTGTATCAACATCTGGAGGCATAAGACCAAAATCAGAATCAGTGCCGAACAATTACTATAATAACTAAAATGAACAATATCTACCTTTATAAAGGTCACATGCACATCATTCAACTTCAAAACACCAAGATTCGATCCCATATACAAGCAGTTAAGAGATTTTGTCCGAGAATCATCTGTAGCCTCTTATGTGTTCAGGATTAAGTCAGACTCAATCCAGAAAATTTTGTTAACCTTGCGTTTGTTAATGGGGTATCAGTCACTGTGGATATCCCATTTTCTGTTTCTTCAAAACAACATGCACTCTCCTATCCCCTATTCCAAAAATAGTTATAAAAGCTTCAATGCGCATATTGTAAAGGCTATCTCCACAACACTGTTCAAATGTTTTGTGTTAGTGAACTTTCTTTGTGGGTATTCTGCAACGATTTCTCGGTTCTAAAACCATTAATAAATACAAATATGAAGTGTAGGTATTGTAGCTTCCCATGCCACAATATTCTTTAAACAATGCTTTTATCACACGTACAGTAACTTTCTCAAAAGACCTGTCGGCACAAACAAGTCTTATTTTACATTCGCCTACTTCTCTAAGAGTCTTCCAGCTAGTACAAGCCTTACCTTCATTATGATATTTACTATTAATTTTCCACTCCCCCGGATTGGTCTGGGTCTTTCTCTTATTAACACATAAAGTACCAGGTTCTTTTTGTCTTTACTTGTGTAGCACTTAACACCTTCACTTATAATGATCTCTTGGTGATCAGTATTGTCAACAATGTGACTGTCAGCCATTATTGGGGAACAGCCAGCCATGAATTTTCGAGATTTTTTTTTTCCTTTTCTGACAACGAAACCGAGTTACTTAGTGTGTATGAAGAAAAACACATTGAATTAGAAGTTGATAAATAACTGAAATATAGCTTTTATATATTATGATATCACCCTAATTACGTCGTCTGCATTCGTAAGTTTGACAGCTATATCATATGCAAGGCCATTTTAGTATTGTCCAAATGCTTATAAAGTTTTCTCCATACATCTGACCGACATACATCTAAAGGAGAGCTCACTCAAGTTAGTTGTCTCATAAATACTTCACAGTAATTATGCCACTTTGTTTATTTTCAGAAACATAGTCGCTCTGCCAATTTTTATAAGTGTTTTTTTTATATATATTTCCAATAAACATATCAAAAGCAATAAACACGCCAAATAATATAAGATAGGAACAGGAAAAAAAATCAACTCAGATGCACCATGACATACTTTCAGAGAGAGAGAGAGAGGGGGGGGGGGCGGTGGCTGGAGAGGGTACATGAGCGATATTGCAAGGATAATCAATTGATATATAAGATAGCTAGAATTACACCAAAGATTGGGTAATTTTGATGTTATTACTTCAATTTTTCGAAAAAGAAACCTAAAGCTATTATAATAATCTTTGGCGGTTAATATCTGGAAAGCACACTTATCCTCATTTAATTAAGATAATCAACCGTTATTCCCGTTATCTTTTATACATTTTTAAAGTAAATATATCATTGGAAAGAAGAGAAAAGGTGTGATTTTTAAAAGAATTATTTTATTAAATGGTGAATTGATTTTATGATATGCTTAAGTTTTTGAAGTTTTTAGAATATAGAAAAAAATAAAATTCTTAAATCAAAAAATTAGTATCTTTTCAAAATTCTCTGATCTAGTAAAAATGTGTTTATAACAGTTATCATGTAAAAATTTTCATAACATTTTATATGATATCTTTCAAGACTAATAAACTTTTTAAGGCTCAAAAATTCACATTTTGTTAGGAAATAAAAGAGTATTGGCCTACATCGTAAAACTTTATTATGAAGAGCTCATAATATATAAGCAGAAAAAGAATGGATCATATAATGTCTCGAAATTTATTTGTATAAAATATATAAAAGCAAGATGAATATCCCGGATATTCCATTGAATCATGAAAAATAAGAGTCACATCATATGTTGTTTTTCATTCCGTAAAATACTTTATATTAACTTGAAAAATAATGAGTATATGTGTAAAAATGTATAACTGATGCAAGAACAATAGGGTTTTATGCTATCCCTTTTCCATTAGAATATAATCCCCCAAATTTATTCAGGGATATAAAGCCAATCTGTAAATATATATATATATATATATATATATATATATATATATATATATATATATATATATATATATATATATATATATATATATATATATATATATATATATATAGTATGTATGTATGTATATATATATATATATATATATATATATATATATATATATATATATATATATATACATACATATATATATATATATATATATATATATATATATATATATATATATATATATATATATATATATATATACATGCATGCATGTGTATATATGAATTTTACGTATGTTGACACACACAAACGCACGAGCCCACATGCATACAAATATACATAAATTTATCTCTCTCTCTCTCTCTCTCTCTCTCTCTCTCTCTCTCTCTCTCTCTCTCTCTCTCTCTCTCTCTCTCTCTCTCTATATATATATATATATATATATATATATATATATATATATATATATAGTATGTATGTATGTATATATATATATATATAAATATATGTGTGTGTGTGTGTGCGCGTGTGTGTGTATAAATGCATGTGTATATATGAAATTTACGTATATTCACACACACACACGAGCGCACAGGCACACACACATACATACATATATATATATATATATATATATATATATATATATATATATATATATATATATATATATATATATATTTATATATACACACACACACGCATATATATATACATATAAAATATTAGGCAGTAAGTATACATATATATGTAAGTAGATACATCCCATTTCGGGCTTAAATGATATAGGATCTCACAGATACATTAAAAGATAAAAAGTTATTCAGATATTGTTAGTTTCTTACATAAAATGGGTATCTAAAGTAAAACTTAAGGACCTTTATATCGATGTTTGATTTGAAGTATTTATTTTTTGGTTTTGAATATTCATTCTCAATCATTGGAGAATATTTTGTTCTTTCCCTTTTAAATGGAAAAGGATAAATAATGAACTAGACAAACAAATAACTATCTGAAATAGTTTTATGTATATAAAACTAACATTCACTATTTTTCAC
>NC_090742.1:126575583-126580583 GCF_036898095.1 Palaemon carinicauda | reverse complement strand
AAAAGCCTTATTGCAGTATAACTAATCTCATATGTACCCTTGCAGCGCTTGGTAACACTTTTGCTAATAATTTCAATAATTTCAATAATGATAATTGTGATAATCTTGATAATTAATAATTATTTAAATCAATGAAATTGATATTGTTGATATTATCCAAAACTATTCTTATCATTTGAAAATACAGGTAGACTATTGTAGGGGCTGTGCGTGATTTTCTAAAAATGTTACAAACAAATTAGTTAGAATGAATGGCTTAGAGTTTGCAGTTGAATACTATTACTATCTAGGAACTGAAAAAGTATGTTCAAATTAGAGTGTGATAGATTGCTGTTTGTATGGAGTGGAGCATTTTGGTAATGAATGTTATAGTTTTATAGAGCTAAAGTTTACTTAAAACATTTACGGGATTCAATTAACGGACAAGCATAGAAATAGAAATTTAAAAAATCCCTCTGACTATGTTTATTTGGAGGCTATTCTAAGACATTTTTACTTTCATAATGTTATTTCAATAACTGCACTTAGGTTTCGAAAAGTTGCATCAAAGATAATTATACATCCTGCAAGCCCATTGACCAGTCTCCATGTAACTATACTATGCCCGTTTGGGCTTTATAGCCCATTATGCATTAATGATCATCACTTATCACCTTTTTTTTTTTGTCTTAGGTAAAAAGACAGGTTTTATATGAATTTCATATGTTTAGAGGAAATTTTCCAACACAGGACATCATTTAAGTGGTTTATATGTATAGGATAACTTAAAAATATAGAATGACATACAATTACACGTTAATATTCACAAACATACTAAAGGGCGTTTATGAAGTGAACAGCTACAAGTATGTAAAAGGACAGTAAAATTACAATTTATTAGTTACTGAATCATTAAAAGACCAGGTTAACAGATATAGTAACATCACAAAGAAATCCCAATTTCAATTTAGTAGTTACTAACTTAATGAAGGACCTTACAAACATGGAAAAGCAATACATTTATAGGTTATTGGTTAGAAATACATAAAAGAATATTACAGTTTTATATATATATGTATGTATATATATATATATATATATATATATATATATATATATATATATATATGTATAGATATATATATATATATATATATATATATATATATATATATATATATATATAAATATATATATATCCATATACAGTACATATAAACATATAAAATAGGACATAACTGTCCCATGAGGTAGGATCGGGTACTTGGCAGTACTTCGTTCTACCCCTGAGCCTAGGAGGGTTTGTGAACTGCAGAGTAACTGGCCTTCGTATCTGGAATGTTTGGAAGGTAGTAAAGCAGATTATGGTGTGTGGCAAGCAGCTGGTCACCTACCAGACTGTGGTGGATATTATCTTTCTTTTTGTAGTGCTTGCTGATGTCTCTGTTAAGGACCAAGACAGGCATAAGTCAGTCCTTGGTATCCTATCACTGGTTGTCATATGTCAGATAGGTGCTCTGTCCCTTTTTGGCGCTGAAATGAGCTTTTGTTGCATGGAGATGTCGTAACCTATTTTCTTTTTACCTCCCATTTCCTTTTTTTTTCTCTCAGATTTTTTCTTTTTGCAGGATGTTGAGAAGAAAGGAATATGGTGGCTACGTTCTATTTCCCTGTTGTTTTATTCAGGCACCAGAGATAATTGGATAGTGTGGTGTGTGCCTTAGTATTTAGGAGTCTGAGGATATAATAGGAAGAATGGAATGTGGGGTTGTTTTAATACTGCCAGACCACACCAGAAAGTTTCACATTCTAGTGTAATGAGGAAAGAGTAAATTTGCAATATGTATGAACCTTATAGGACTTTTAAAACAGTTGCCAATTCTACTGGATATTTCGATAATGTGTGTGTTAAGAGAAATTCTTGATTGATAAATCAGATTCTTGATAATTAGTGTATGGACTAGTTTGGAGAATATCTATATTAAGTGGCATATTTGTCGATGTATTAACAATTTCACATTAATTGAAGCAATATTACCAATATTATGGTATTTTATATTTAGATTTATAATGTTTATAGATAGGTATGAGTGCATTCAATTTTCGTTCAGAGTACCCAAAGGTCCAGTACAGAGAGACGTGTCATCCTTGGTTCTATGGGCTTTTGACATCTTACAAATCTTGAGATGTCAAGCTTTAGAGGTATTGGCTAGTCTTCAGAAGAAGCACAGTCTGCTGTACAGAAGCCATGTATTGCAAGTGAACAGGTTTAGGATGCAGCCAGACAGCTTGATATACCACAATCTTACCCTCATAGAAGTCTTGTAAAGACATATCAGCATGTTAGCCTTGTCAATGGCCCTTTCATCCCACTTTATAACTGGAAGAAATTGGGGCAGTGATAATACTGTTGTCCTTCCAACTCATGGTAAGAATTTCATCAGTTGAGTAGGCTTCATACCTCCCCGGTGGTATTGGATTTTTCTCCAACGGCTTTACATAAATTGGGGGTGGATAACTAGACCTGTTTGTCCTGGTAGTTCCCACATATCTGTAACCCTACTGTTCCGTGAGGTACTCCACTATGCCAATACTCCTAAACCAGGCGTCTGCATAGATGGCTGAATATTTTGGTCTCTTCAGGAAATTGATAAGAGCAATAACAGCTTTTCTGCTGACTTGCATAGTGGACTCTTGGATGAGGCAAGTTTCATGGCTGGAGAAAGTGGTTTATCCTTGGTGATGGAGGATATCATGAATAACCCAACATAACCTCATCGACCAATTGTTGGAGACTCGGCAACAATCCAAAACTCCCTGATGACAGCATCAAAGAGTAGCTAAATCTTGAAGAATAGGTTAGCAATGGTCCAGAAATTTCTATTATTGCTAAAGGGTATAAAGGGTCTAGATGTTAAAACCGATTAGGATACATCTCTTTAGCCACCTGTGACTAGTAATCTTGTATACTTGGCATCTGTACCACATCCATGTAGATGATGACGCCAGTGAACTGGATGCTGGATGCTGGAATCTGAAATAAAAACACAAAAAATGATATATTTAGGGATATCAAAATCCCATTTGTATTATAAAATCTGTTTCATAAGTTCAATAAGTGAACTAGAAGTAACTATATATCACTAAGCTAGATCAACGTTACTGAAAGTAAATATTATTTGCACTGCTGTCTTATAAAGTCCAGGGACAATAGCACTAGAGGTGATTATATCTCACAAGGCTATATTAGAATTACATGTAAATACTACAGTCATTAGTCTCTTAAAAACTCTACTATTACTAGGCTATATCAGCATAACAAGAAGTGACTGTTTTTTTTGTCCTTATCACCATCAGTAATATTCTATAAATGTCCATCAAATGGGTATACTCTAGATGAAGACCACACGGTCTCAGGGAGACGGAACAATAAATCCCTTATGACCATATCGTTGTCATAGGAAGGTCATGCAATAAAGCCCTTACGCACAAGAAATAGAATAATTTATCTATGTATTATAATGTTTTTAGAAACTTACCATACTTACTGACCCTATAGGATTTACGAAAATGATATCTGTACAATTGAGTTGTGTGCCGATACTGACATCGAGGCTTGTTTTCTTACAACTGGATGTAGTACAAGTAGCCCACTGTGATTGATTGACTGGAGATTAAAGGAGCACTTCTGTTAGATGAAAAAATATGGCGTGAGCTCTGCCACAGTAGCGTGATTAATAAATTTGTAAAGTTAAAATTAAATTAAATAAAAACTGCATTGATCATTTGCCCGCTAAACGGTTAAATTGCGGTGGCTTTGTCATATGTAAATTTATATATGCGTGGGTGAGGGTGTGTGCAAGTGTATGCGTTCAGTGATCAATATCTCTAAATAAAGGATGTGGCTGGTATATTGTAATAACGCAGAATACCTGAAATTTCTTGTGAATTACGTTTGAATAGATCAAGGTTAATATGAAAAAAAAAAAATAGCAAAAAAAAAAAAAAAAATTGTCATTCCAGGTGATGGAAGATTCAGAATGTAAAATTAACATTTTATCAATACCAGAAAAAATAAGTCACCGGCAAATATTTTCATCATATTGTTTGGCAGTAAATATACGGCAAATTTTTCAATATTACGCCACCACCAGAACTATTATGGTAAATCGTTAGAAATCATGCCATGTGGCATTCTGTATATGATATTCAATTACTTCAAAATCCATTTGTCTAAATGTACACACCTGGTCTTTCCAAAACATGGAAGACTATTATTCAATATATTATTCCTTATCATGCTGATAAGCAAAATATTTATGGTAAATTATTTCATATCACATTCTAAAATATATAGGCAAATTGTTCCATGCTATACCATCTTGCAAATAATATACCTCTAATTATTCCATGCAATACAATTTGGCATATATTTAAGTTAAATGGTTAATTTCATACAAGGTAAATTATTTCCTTTGTTGGCATTTGGGGGAATATATGGAGGGACCCCATAAATACTAATTTCCTTATGCAATCAGATGCATTATGTTATTAATGAATTGAAAATAGTTCAATACTTTTCAGATACCTAATTTTCTTCATATAAACATATAAAAGACAGTAGCTTTTTGTTTTTGCTTTTCATGACTTATAGCTATATGAATTGTGTACAGGAAGTGTAAACGAAAAAGGATAAGAAAAAGTAACCTTCGAAATTATTAGAAACTGTTTGGAAATAAGATTAGACTGAATACTGCCAGGTCTGAAGTATTATATGTTTGGTTCTTAACAATGTGAATTTATCTAACTATATATACGTTGCTAGGTGGCCGTGTGGAAGAATGGGTCCAGTTGAGAAACGACCATTGTGGGTGTCGCCGAAAAGGATCCTTCAAAGACAAATGCTGCGAGTAATGGCAGGCTCCGACAAACAATATCAGGTATGGTAGTCTCAAGCTTTGTCTTCTTATAGAGGGTTATTGGAGTCACCTTAGTAACAACATATTGCACCTCAAAACAAG
>NC_090742.1:126550583-126573083 GCF_036898095.1 Palaemon carinicauda | reverse complement strand
TAGTTCGCAGTCTCTATATTCGTCATTTACTGGTATTCTCAGTGGTCACGGTCTGTGGCGACCACTGCTATAGGTGGTTGATTGTCTTCTGCTGATGTTTGGGCCAGAGAAACATACCCAACTATTTGTAAGAAATCCTTTCGGTGCATGGTGGATGCGTACGGAATTACTGCGAGTGTTTTTCGCGGTAACTTCGTCAGGAAGACATCACTCACTTGGAATAGTGAAGGGTTACCTCGACAAAGTTAATAAAGAATATATATTCTTTCTTAAGCTGAACTTTATTCCCAACTCCGTATCATTACTCAAAATATATGAATCTTAAGGAATAAAAATATTTGGTTAAATTTACTTTTATCTAATACAATATTGTCATGACAAACTTTTAATCAAAGAATTAGCTTTAAACTATCCAATACTTATTTTTACCTTTTTTTCATAAGGTAAATAAATACAAAAAAAGTACATGATTTATGTTACACATAAATACAGCACGAAGTACATTACACCATGATAGCAATCGCGCAGCCTGATCCTCTGCAGACTCATAAAATCTCAGGAAACGACGCTTCCTACTGTTGGATATTCGCAGGAAGAGTACGCAAGGAAAACACCATTTTGAAAAAAGATACCGCTTTCATGAAACAATGTCTATAAATCGAAATTTCAATTGTACAGATAGATAAAAATCATAATTACGTCACCACCAGTTTTTCCAATGAAATCACTATATCATAATATGCATCACAAGACAGGAAATTGATTTATGCACATTTGAGTACTATTTCATTCATATCAGATAAAAAATCGGGCACCCTCTAGCAAATAGACTGTTTTGACCTTTTTGTGACCTTGGCCTTGACTATTGACCCAATCACTCAAAAAATCTAAACAAATTGTTCTTGGATCATGACCAATCATTCCACTAAATTTCATGAAATTCAGTCAAGTAGTTATTGAGTTATTCAAATTACAAACCCACATGCATACACACAAATAAATACACTCGTATCAAAACATAATCTTCATCGTAACGAAATTAGCGAAGGTGAAAATATAGTGCAATTTTTTGCTATGAGAAAATATTGTTCAACTATCACACAAACAGATGAATGGAAGTCACAATCTTTTACAATCTTTTATCATGATTGAAATTGGTTGTATGAGTATAAAAGTATAGGTTACTGACATTATCACAGCTTTATGGTAATTGTATGATGATCAGCTGCGCTATAGCCCTCTTCATGTGCTTTTTTTATTCATCCATACAAGTAATTCCTGTATAATACCTTAATAAAAAAAGGTACGCTACCTATTTTTTACATATTAATGATAAACAGAGTTTAAAGCCTAACTCACTAATCAGCTATCATGGTGGAGATGGGTTGATTTCCAGTCTAAGATCAAATTCATGAATTCGATAGGTATACGTACAGTGGACTTGAATCGAACTTATATCACTCTTAATAGCTCGATTGGTAAAGTCGTCGTTGCAGGCATTATTTCGGTTAAGGACATGTGTTCGAGTTTTTACCCCGCCAGAAGCCTTTTTCTATAAAGGAATTTTCTGTGGATACTCATTCCCAAAGATAGAATTCAGCATAAAATGCCATTGTGGTTATTATTTTCACACACACAGACACACACACACACACACAAACACACACACACACACACACACACACACACACACATATATATATATATATATATATATATATATATATATATATATATATATATATATATATATATATCATTCTTAGCCATTGCTAGTTCATTGTAGGAAAAAGGTCTTGGAAATGTCTACCCACACACGTCTGTTCATGGTCAATCTATGCCAGTTTATACTTGCAATTTTTCTTAGCTCATCAATGCATCGCCTTCTCTTCCTTCCCTGCTTCGTTTACAATATCTAGGGACCCATTCGGTAATTGTTCTTGTCAGTGAATTATATGTTAATTGCATTACAGTATATGTCCTACCTATGTCCATTTCCTTTTCTTACTTGTTAGAATACCCTCTACTTTACTTTGCTCTCGTATCCACGTTGCTCTTTTTCTGGTTCTTAGTTATTTTCCCATCATTATTCTTTGTATAGCTCTTTGAGGCATAATTAGCCCATGCTTCAAGTTTTTTTATACATAAGTTAATACTGGTAGGATTATCGATTAAATACTTTGCATATTATAGATAGAGATATTCGGTTTTTCATATTTTCATTTTGATAACCAGAATCTCTCCATCCTATCCTTATCATTCTTTTGACTTTAGTCTCATGTCCTGGAGAAAAACTTACTGTCTGTCTCAACTACAAACATTCATTAACCATCTTTAGAGGCTCGTCCATAACTATATTTATAGTTTTTCTGCATTTTCATAGAAAATTCTGTTAGCTTTTCTCGTATTATTTTTTATTCCTACATTTCTGCTTTCTCTATTCAAATTTTATATCATCCATTGCAATTACTCTTATGATTTACTAAATAGAACTATGTCATCTGCAAGTCTTAAGTTGGTAAGATATTCCCCATTATTATTAATTCCTGCATTTCCCAATTATAATTTTCTAAAAACTTCTTTTAAGTACGCTGTGAATGATTTAGAAGAAATGGGGTCTCCCTGTCTAACTCCTTTCTCAATGAAAATGTTTTCTCTCTCTGTATGTAGTTTTAGCTTTGCTTTACTTCCCGTATAGATAGCTTCATGTGTTCTAAAATAAGACTCACCTATTCCTTGTCTTTGAAGTGCTTTCATTAATTGTGAAGTTTTGAAAGAATCTAAAGCTTTCTCATAGCCTATGAATGTCATTTATAGTGGTTTGTCATATTCTGTTGATTTTTCCATTAGCCGGTTAATCAATTGGATATGGTCAGTTGTTGAATACCCGCTTCTAAAACCTGCCTATACTCTATTGGCTGATTAAAGTTTAGCTCTCCTTTTTTTTGCCCTAATATGATCTTTGATAATCTTTCAAATATTACGGAAAATAAACTTACAGGGCGGTAACTTTTCAGGAGTTTTGTGTCTCCCTATTTGTGAATTAGTATAGTGATAAGGTTTTTCCAATAATTATGTATAGGGCATTCTTGCGGACATTTTGTGTAAAGTTCAAGGAGTTTTACTATTAGGAATTCTCTTAAATCTAATATTGAGAAATCATGAAATAAACTCACAATATATGTAAGTTAAACACATTATTGAGAACTATAAAAAATAACTTCAATATCATCAAATGGGTTTTGTTTTCTTAAGCCACAATCTGATTGAAACTCTTATCTCGGAGGCACAACACAAGCGAGAGGAAATTGAAACATAACCTGAAGGTAAAAATAAATATATTTGAAACCCTTCCAAAAATATCGGATGATTTTCTAAGATGATGGGTTATTTGAAAGTCTTCTCCTAAATATTTGTGGTTCAGTGACAATGTCTTATTTTTTTCCGGTTTTTATTCCATAAGCTAATGCATGAAACCCGTTATTGAAATGTGTTGAAATCCGATATACTGTATGCAGTGGACGGGGTGATAAAATAGGGAAGGAAATAATTATTACTATTTGTTTTCTTTATTCATCCTGATACACATGAGTTAGATATAAAATAATGGAATGATTACTATTTATTTAATAAGCTTATTTGCATTGCATATGCAAACTCAGAAATATATGAGCGTATTTCGTTAGACCTATTGAAAAATTTGATTGTTGTCGAAAACGTCTGATATATAGAAGAAGCTAATTACGTTTTTTGATATCATGAAAATATGCCTCTCAATATTACTAATCATAACTGAATTGATGTTAATTTACTTTAAATATGATGCTGTTATCAATTAGGAAAAACTGTTTGAGAGTTTCCTTACAAATGATATTATATACTATAGCCGGGTTACAGACCGTCATATAAAACAATAATTATCAAAATCTTAATGTTAATTATATGTACTAGAAAATTTTAATTGTCATATATCATTAACGTAAGAAACTAATATTCACAAAACTTTCAACTGGGCTTCACAAGAAACTAGAAGAGTTAGAAGACCCAGGCCTACATGGTTGAGGACTATGAAGCGTAAAGTAGGATATGATGAATGGGGAAGTATTGATTTAAAAGCTCAAGAGAGAGACGATTGGTAAAATCTAACCGAGGCCCTTTGCGTCAATAGGTGTAGGAGGAGATGATGATGATTGAGAAAATATGTCGAAAAGGAGTTTTTATTTATTTATATCCAAAACAAATATGAAGGTGAGCGTGTAAAATAAGCTCTATCAGGACGTCGCATTAAAAATAAATAAACTAAAATTTATCACCGCTTTTAAGACAAATGTTTGTGTTCTGTCTTTGCATTATACAAAGCTTGTGGTTTTTAATTATGCAGCAAAACAATGTATTTTTAGAGACGCATGTAAGTATATATTGTTTTTGTTGCTTCTGTTGAATAAAGGTTTATAAGAAATATCTTTTTATTGGTATCTGAGTGTGACATGTAAGAATTCCCTTTCATTGTTTAAAGCATTCTTCTCTAATATTTTGTCATAATTTTTACTATTATCATTGCTATTATCAATACCATTAATAATAACATTGTGGTTGCTGCTGTAGTTATTATTATTATTATTATCATTATTATTATTATTATTATTATTATTATTATTATTATTATTATTATTATTATTATTATTATTATTATTATTATTATTATTACGAGAAGAGTTGCAACCAAGTGGGAAAAATACTAAATGCATCATGGCTAACAATTCATAATCAGCCTATCAAGGAAAACGAATCCAAAGTGAATAACAGTGTAAAATAAATAACGGAGATAATAGAGACATTAAGAAAAAAAGCTTCTGGTAAACAAAACAATTAATAAATATAAAATAACAAAGAGTGTGAACTGCAGTTTCATCAACTGATGTTCATCATACTTTTAGAAATATTTTATCAAATCTACTTAGGGAGATATTATGTATTACGATTAAAATAATATGGAAAATACACATCAAATATATATTTACATATATATATATATATATATATATATATATATATATATATATATATATATATACATACATATAGAATTCTTTTTTGTCTACATCTTTTCTCACTTCCATGTGGGGTCGATGTTTCTGGTCAGCTTTCTTCATCTACCTCTATCTCACACCTATATATACATATATATATATATATACATATATATATATATATATATATATATATATATATATATATATATGTATATATATGAATATATATATATATATATATATATATATATATATATATATATATATATATATATATATACATATACGTGTGCATATATATATATATATATATATATATATATATATATATATATATATATATATATATATACTGTATATATTTATTTATACATATATATATATATATATATATATATATATATATATATATATATATATATATATATATATATATATATATATATATATATATATATATATATCACTACCAGCTAAGCAACAACACAATTTGTAATAATAGGATGCTGCAAGGGCTAGTGCTCCAAGAGTTGCCCAGTGAGGGAAGGAAATAAGGAAGCTATGTAGGTGAAGTAATGCATAAAACTATACTTTATGATCAGCAACAACGTTAAGATACATAGGTTCTATACAGACTATGAAACGAGACGTATGTTAACCTGTTCACCATGAAAGCATTTGCATCAAATTTAAATTGTATAAGTTCATCTGATTGAAAAGCCAAAATAGGATGAACATTCCACAAGCTACTCCTAGCTGTAATAAAACTCTAGAACACCGCTTAGTATAGCGCTCAATGATAGGAAGGGCAAGACTATTAGAATTAACTGCATACCTTGGACTACGTACAGGACGGTACAATTAGGGAGATCTCATTGTATAACACTTGTGCAACACGTACGAAAGAATTAACTGATCGACTATGCCAGAGTTTAATAACCAGAGCAGGAATAAGAAATATATAGACCACAAACGAATTAAGATGGGAGTAAGCAGCTGAATGCCAGACAGTAGAACCATTATCGCATCAAGTGAGAATGAAAAAAATATAATATTTCCTCAGGAAAGATTCATCACAAAAAACCTTAAAAGTTTCTTGCTAAGCCCTTTTTATGCAATTGAAGAAGAAGCAGAGTAAAAGCGTTCCTCCAAAATAGATTTCAGTACAAGAATCACGCCTAGAATCTTCAATGAGTTGTGTATAGTTAAAGAGATAATGTCAATGCATTTAAGCTTTGTTATGGTTCAACCTCATATCCCCCAATTTAAATCTTGCATTAATCTTAGTTAGATCTTTATTAAGAACCTAAATAACTTTATGTCTATGAAGAAGATTGGTTTTATGCAAAGAGAGCTGCATCATTTGCATATGCAAAGAGCTTTTTCTATGGCCAAACCCCATACCAGGCATATATAGAATACAGTAATGGGCTGAGAGCTCTACTTTGAGGAGGACCAGGTAATATACTTCTATAGGCACAACATTGCCCATGAAAATCTACACTTTGCAATTTGAAGATATTGTTACTCCCATTGGTTTAAGTTCGAAAGTAAAGTTCTCCTGATTAATCTGGTCAAAGGCAAACGCTATAACTGGAAGGCCAATCATACGAACTTTGTGACCACAGTCAAAGGATTTCTGTTCAGTATTGCAAATTGTAAGAAGAGCATCAAAGCTCCTTTATAACTATGAAAGCTAACCTGTGCATTAGTTAACTTATTAATACCTTCAACATACATATTTAGACATTTTATCATAGGACGCTCCAAACGTTTATATATTAAAGGAGTTATAGAAATTGCGATGGAAGCAGCCGGGATAGAATTACCACAAAAACATTTACCTACTGCGTAAATAACCTGTTCTTCCTAACTTGCAAGGAATAACAGACGACTTAATAACTAAAAGAATTGTCTTTAATGAAAAAAAATGGAAAATATCATTTGGGTCTACAACTCCATTAGCATCAAGGTCCAGAAGGAGAGTTTAATTTCACGGTACCGAATAGGGAAGATAGCTTGTTTAGCTTCAGGAAAACAGGAGTAAGGATAATGAAGTCTTTCATTTCTTTCTCGTATATAATGTATACAGTATATATATATATATATATATATATATATATATATATATATATATATATTTATACATGGATATATATATATATATATATATATATATATATATATATATATATATATATATACGTATACATACATATTTATATATATATAAAATGTATATACATATGTGAGAGTGTTTGTCTGTGTGTGTGCGTGTCTGCCTGTATACACTTAGAAACACAGGGTTATGGCATATATATATATATATATATATATATATATATATATATATATATATATATATATATATATATATATATATATATACTATCACCATCCTCATCACTTCCTCCCACGCCTATTGACGCAAAGGGAGTCTGTTAGATTCCGCCAGTCGTCTCTATCGGAAGCTTAATCAATACTTTTCCACCCCTCATCTTCTACTTCATACTTCATAGTCCTCAGCCATGTAAGCCTGGGTCTTCCAACTCTCCTAGTTCCTTGTGGAGCCCAATTCAATGTTTGGTAAACTGATCTGCCTCGGGAAGAGCGATGAGAATGACCAAACCATCTCTATCTACGCCTCACTATGATCTCATGTATAAATGGCACACAAGTAATCTGTCTTTATATATATATATATATATATATATATATATATATATATATATATATATATATATATACATATATATATATATATATATATATATATATATATATATATATATATATATATATATATATATATATTTATATATAAATATGTATGTATGTATATATAAATATATATATATATATATATATATATATATATATATATATATATATATATATATATATATATATATTAGATTGTATTTACTGCTTAGTTGAAAGGATAATTGACATAAAAATTAAAATTATGATAGAATTATTTGCCTCTAAAGGGAACTGTAAAAAGAAATGCAGTTTTTTCTCCTTATATGCAAGTAACTTATCCAATTAGTTGCTTGTGAAGTAATAAACTGACAGTGAAATAAAGATTACACAGCATATTGAAGTAATTTTGAGTTTTTCCAATGATTGGTATTTTTTTAACCTTTGCATATGCCTAACTTTGAAAGTTTCTCAGTTTTTAATATATGCGAAGAATCATTATGGTGAATGATCTTTTTTATATAGCCATAAACTTATAAGAAATGATGATTTGCTCCTTCTGTACTTCGGTCATTTAATCTTCCACTTTCTCATATTTTAGAAGAACCTGATGTTGAATAGATAAACGTTTGTTCCTTCCTGAGTCGAACACTTGAAATTCATCTTTCTTTTGTTAGGAGGACCGTCGATGTTATGATCCTCTTACACAATATTGGAAATCATAATTCCCATGTGAACATGACAGTTTTAAATTGTAAGCATATATATGTATACTATAATGAAAAGTATACTTTAAAAAGAAAAAGTTATTAGCTTTCTGGTGTCCCTGTTTTATTACGTTTTGTTTAAAATATGAGAAATAATAAAACCAAACCACGTGCACATTTATGATCATCATCAGAGGAGAAAGAATCAGAAGTGCATCGATAAAAATAAAGTAAAATACTCTAGATATAATATATATATATATATATATATATATATATATATATATATATATATATATATATATGTGTGTTAAGAGTACTTAGACTCTCAATATATTTTCCTCATATTAATATATTGTTATCCTATAACTAGACGCTGTCTTTGTATATACATTTTTTTTTATAAAATACTAAGAAAACTGTTATTAGAAGGATTTCTTATTTATGGGATATGTTGACAAAACATCTAAAACCTAGATGCAATTTTCCATGAATGTAAATTAATTCTATATATTATTTATTCTTTTTAATATATAAGGTAAAGGTTATAACTAGTTAGAAAAACATTTTTACGCATTAATTTTCATAGACTAAAACACAATTTGAACTGAATTCCCAGCAACAGGGTGCTTTGATCGCAAGACCTCAGTACTCCTATATTGCAGACAATACCAGTATGGCAAAACAGCATTGCAATGCATTGCAGATTGTATTTGCAAACAAGTTTCAATGAACCACATCAACATGGATTCTGATGAGTATTTGCATTTGAGGGATTTGGAATTTAGTTTATAATATACGAAAACGCGACTTAATAGAAATGAAAGCAAAAGAAAACCAAGGAATGAGGAGTAGGAAAAGATTAAATCAATACATTTTAGGTTATAGAAAAAAAGACTCTACCCAGCCTTGCTTTTCGTTATAATTAGGGGCTCTTCTGTTATAAAAATCCTAAGGAAAAAAAAAAAGGACGAGAATATACCGATGACATATTTAGCAAGTTTCTGATGATGACAGATCCAGCAGAGATTTTCTGAATTGTGGGTAGAATTCAACTATAACAAGATTTTACCTACATGTCTTCCACCAAAGAAATATTTCCATTCAAGACAAACATTATTCAAATTATTTCAACTTGAATGTTTTAATTTATGTTAGTACATTATATGAAATTGTTTTTATAATAAAAGTTTTGTCTCTGAATAATCTAAAAACTAATAATGGTGAGGCTATGAATAATGACTAGGTGAAGGTGATGATGATTGAAAGAGTTATATCTACCTTGTACTCAACACGATATCGTTCCTCCTTTAAAACTCAAAGATATATATTATTTACATATTTAATTAGTAAATTGCACACTAACATGTGAAAACATATATACGAATATCATAATATTCTTTATGAACATTATTTAGATATTCAACTTCCGGCAATAAATAACCAGTATAAAGGTATAGACCAATGGCGCAAATAGTTGATAAAAAAGTAAGTTTTTCATAAATTGCATAAATATTTAAACCATATGCCATTTTCAGCCTTACGAATATTCATCATCATCTTCCCGTACGCCTATTGACGCAAAGGACCTCGGTTGAATTTCAGCAGTCGTTTCTAATCTTGAGCTTTTAAATCAATACTTCTCCATTCCTCATCTCCCACTAATATTTATATATAACGAAAATTGCTACAATTGGCTTATTTTGAGTAACTAATTCATCAGGTTTAGTCTTCCCAATATATTTTACATCATAACACCAATGTCGGAATTTATGATTTTTTTTTTTACACGTCTGAACGAAAAAATGTCTCTAAAATAATCTTAAATAGAGGGGCACTCAGTAGAGCATAGACCTCCGCCGCAGTAGCTTTTTTCTCGACCTTGTGCTCGACCTTCACCTTTAATCTTTTCATGTATTAATTGGCATGAATTTCATACATTCAAAAATTTAACCAAATTTGAAGTCTCTGTGACAACGATGTCCAAACTTATGACTGATTACGTAAACTGGACATTTTCCTTGACCGTGACCTTGACCTTTGACCATGACCTTCCAAAATGTAACAAATTTTCAGCTTTTTACATAGCAGTTAATTCCTTAAAGTCTCATTACTCTACGATTAGAATTGTGGCCCAGACGCTGTTCACAAAGAAACACACAAACAGTGATGAAAACACATCCTCCTTCCAACTTTGGTGGCGAAGGTAATTACGTCGCTCCAGTGATAGAATGCCGCTAGGCCAAAAGGAAAATCATATTTTTCTTTTACATTTTGTTCCAAATTATTTACCTTGTCATAAATAGATTTATCAGTAGAAATACCTTGGCAATGTAAAGCATATGGACAGTCCTGGATGAGCAGTAAATGAGGTGCTCCGAGTAGAGGTAATTCTTCACGAATTTCTTGTTATTATTTGAGTTGACACATTTTTAGAGGTTGGGAGAGATTTGGCGGTTGGCTGCCCGGAAATTGTTATTAGCAATTAGACTGAAGAAGTACCTGATCATCTTCACAAATCACATTTATGATTTATATATATATATATATATATATATATATATATATATATATATATATATATATATATATATATATATATATATATATTTATAAAGACTAGTTTTAATTATAAAAACGTGAAATTTTAAGTAGAAAAACTTTTTATTGCACATGTAAAACTTTCTTTAGGGCAAGGTGTATAACGGAAATGTTATTTATGGGAGTTTAAAGATTATATTTCCCTTTCTGAGTAGGGATACCTTAACGAGGGGAATTGGGTTTGTGCCAAACCTACAAAACTCTTTCTGTTCTTGAGTTTGTATAACGCTATAATCAGCAAAGCTGTACTAGACTAGTCAGGGCCACTCTCATTAATCCGCAGTGGTCAGCGTGGTGGTGAAAATGGTTAAATCCCAGACATAACTAAGGACATGTCCTGCAGTGCACTAGAATCAGCTGCGTTTGTTGTTGTTGTTGTAATTATATAGACTATAATTAAAGGCCGAGTTTTTTTTTCTGATTTCTTATTTACTACTATCAGGTATACAGAATACATTCAATCAAATTTTTTATTCTTCTTGTCTGTTTGTGTGTCTCTGCCTCTAACACACCAAATAATCCAAAAAAAGGCATAAATAACTCTCAAATCAATGCGCATATGCTTGCAATAAGTTTGATTCCTGAACATTTGTCATCTATAAAATTACTTGAATAAGTTACTCTCTCTCTCTCTCTCTCTCTCTCTCTCTCTCTCTCTCTCTCTCTCTCTCTCTCTCTCTCTCTCTCTCTCGCTTGATTTCATTTCACACCTCGACTCTTTTCTTCATAAACACATGCCATCGCGCATCGCCCCCTTCGAAGGAGGTTCCAATTTGTCTTTATTAATTGCAAGGGCTCTTAATAACATCAGAAATGCCTTGCAAGCAGTTTCTAATTAGATAGTGTACAACAACATGCCATGGAATAAACAATGTGCATGTCACCTCTATTTCCATTAGATTTTATGATTTTTCACAATATTCATAACATTTTGATATTGGTATTATCCTTTATAATATACTCTGTGAATGTAACGCCATGTTCAATAATTTCACAACAGATTGGTTATTAGAGAAAAAAAAAAGATTTACAACTCTTATTTCTTACATACTCAGCAAAATAGGATGTAGTACGAAGAAATAATGTTGATTTGTGGTACTTTGAAGATTTTATATCTGTATTACGAATTGAGGTTTAACACAAAATCTACATTTGCTTTTAGCCTCTCCTTGATTATTTGATTTTGCGAAGCTCTGATTGAGAAACGTAAAAATAGTGACTATTTATGACTGAATTACATGACAGATTGGTCAGTGGTACTCCTAAGTCTGACACTTTTATATGGATATGTAGGATACTTCCAAGCTCAGGAACTGTCCCATAAACGGTATGATGATGTGTACTGTTCTTCATATATGAAGAGATAATATAGATGTTTGCGTTGAGCAGTTACACATAAAAACACGTGTGTATGTTTTATATTTATAGTAACCTCATAACTACTGATTTGGTACTAAAACTTTGTTTTGAACAAAGGGAGTTTAGTTAAAAAAAGATACAACTACGGGAAATGAAACAATGAAATTATTTATCGCTCTGGAAAGGAGTACCTTATATCCTTTCAGTTATTCAATACATATATTATATCAAACCAAATATAAATATCAGCTTTTGGGAGAATTATTCGGTTTTCCTCATGTTACATTTGTGTTAGTCTACATTTAATCCAGAAACATGTAAATTTGCAAGTGATAATCCCTAAATTTTACTTATTAATAAAAATTTGCTTCATTATACAGCTTATGGGACTTTTTTATTGATACTAATGCAACTAAAGATATATTTTAGCTACATCGATTTCATCTTGAATGTTTTATAGGAATATTTTTACTTCCAGAAATTTTATATTTATAATACTTCTTGTCCCAGACAGAAAAACTATTTTTAAAAGTTTTTAATTTCAGGTTCAAGTTCAAGTTCAGGAAATGGGATAAGTCAGAGGCGAGTCTGATCTTTTCAACTTACATGTATTTTCGAAAAAAAAATTTACAACATCAATCTTGAGCACTTCATTTACTTTACTAAGTTCAAAATTCATGAACAAGTGCTCTCACAATCACTGGCAAAAAATAATTCTTAGGCAAGACTACAGTAAGGAGGCTAGTTTACTTTAAATTCAATATATCACTAAAAAAGCATAAGTTTAAATCAAAGGTTTAGCTTGGGGGCCCTTAGCACAACGGAGCCTTCTATCATGGCTCTCCTCGAACTGCTTCTAGGCGTGGCAGACTATGAAGACATAGTCCTTTGGTGTCCTGGGGTCGGTGCCATCTTCCCTAGGGGTGTCGAGGTAGGAGTCCGTTCTGTTACCAAGCAGTTCACAAGGGTCTCCTGGCTGTAGCCTTCCCACAATTCTGTAAGAACAAAGAGGAGACAGAGAAAAGTCCTCGTCAACAAAAATGAGAGGGCGACAGATCTCTGTCGCCACTGGGAGCTGAAGTTGTGTCTATTCTCAAGCGACGGCAGCAGTCAGAGGTTGTTCACATGACCCCAAAAGGGGGTTTCAAATATCTGTTAGTTTCCCCTGGAACTGTGGTAGGTTCCAAAAAAGAAAGCAATCACAGCAAAGTTTACTTTGAACTTGAATCTCAACAGGACTGTTCCGCCACAGTTTGCTTTGATTACACATAACCTCAACTTCTCCCAAAAGAAACTCAAACAGCAATAAACTACAAAGTCTGAGCAAAGCAAGTTCACATATATCATAACAGTAGTTGTGCATATTATGAGAAAATAGGAACTGTAACCACATGAATACACATGATACATAATATGAATAACTGAAAACCAAGAACAAAATACTCAAAAAGGTTATATACTCAAAAAGGACAAGAAATGCAGTAAATAACTCTGAAAATCAACAATACATGTGGGTAAATATGAGCAAATATGGGTAAATACAAAAAAAAAAAAATACTGAAAAAGGTTACAAAGGTATCAAGCAAAAAAAACATGGTAAGTACTTCTGAAGAACAATAAATATTTGACAACTATAGGCAAGCAAAACTAAGAGTCAAAATATCCAAAGGTTACCCATTAGCAACTTAAATATGAAATAGAGACTTCCTTGAGTAAAACAAATCATACCAAAATAAGTACTCAACTTAGGATTTTAATCCTCAGGCTCGCCTGAGCGACAATTTGCTTTTGCTAATCTCAGATCACAGGGGAGGCGTTACATATCTTGGTCTCACTCTCTGCCCTGGATTCTGTAATTAGAGACATGGTATAATAACAGTTGACAAAAAATCACAGTACATAAAATCAAATTATTCCCCATGGAAAAGAAAAATATATATCCACAGATACATCATAAGACAAAAGAAATATGCATATCAGGTACAGGATGGCCATCGCATAAAAAAAGAAAAATTTTCATAAATGTTATCAATCATAATATTCTCATATAGCTGTCTCACACTAGCAAAGTGTTTACAAACCAAAGTACTTGTATATAAAAACAAAAAACATCTGTGTGCATACTAAACCTTCAAGTGACACCAACTGGGTCGTTACATATTCACACCGTGCCTGAGACGGTACGTTCAACGGCACACCTGAGGGCTCATTTTGACACACCGTGGCCCCACCCTGTGTAGGAATGTTCACTCAAGCTCCGCGTGCATGGGTCACCTGGCGGGATGTCCTTCTTGGAACTTGCGGTTCTAAGGTCAAAGTTTCTCTTACTGGCAGAGGATATGTCAGCATGACTGTTCTGACAGCCTCTTTCCCTCCGCCATTGGAGACAGGCAGGACCACATACTATTGGCCTACAACATATGCCCAGTCCAATCAGGACAGCAAGAAAAACATTCATACTAGCTAAATAAAAGCCAACACTCACGTTCCCCTGTGATGATTTTAAATTGACAAATTGATCATAAAAAGGAATGTGATCTAAGGACATGGTTCCTAGTCAAGTCAGGTTAAGGTGAGCTAACACGTGAGACACATTCACACCTGGCAGTATGACAGAAGCATTCAATACACGAGTGTCCCTAACAGTCACTTGTTCACTCTTCTTCTTTCTTTGGCCGGGTAGACGGTACCCGTCCCCTTGGACAGAGCACCCATTCTGATGTGTCAAGACAGTGACCCCTGAGGTCAACACTTTAACCTCATTCCCTGAGTCACACATCACATTGCACCTCAACTCTCGTCTCACAGACAAAATCCAACGATGTCCTAAATTAACTATTTCGCTTTCAAAACCAGCCTTTACCTCGAACCTACAACTATGTACAAAACTAAGGTTCTTCCAGGTATACATCAAACAAACAGACACGCGTGGCAGGCGCAAAAAGTGTATACACAGGCTCACACAACACATGTGCTTTCCCTATCTTACGCATTTCAAAATTAGGCTAGGTCACAGCCCAAGTGTCCCTATTGTTTACAGCAAAGTACGGCAGATCCATCAATACCCGAGTTGCGAATTCCTCTGTTTCTTTGTGTCCACATTGACTTTACTTCATAGAAACGAAAATCTGAATCCACATTCTTAACAGGTATCACTGGGGAAAAATAAAACTGGCCCTATAACTTAGTAACAGTCACGGATGAAATTCGATAGAACTCCGCCAAATTATTCTCTACAGGTGGAATAAACATTGGCACAGCCTCATTAATTTTCTTAATTATCCTTAAAAATTCCCCGGGAGGCAAGATATCTGATGTGAGTTCCCCAGTTGTTGCCACTTGTTCAATCTGGCTTGCCACGTTTCCTAGGTGTAAAGTTAGCTCACTTGCTACAAAAGCTAATTGTGTAGCACTTTCTACATAAATCACATCTCTCTGGATTTATTCTATTTTTTCCCCAAAATTATTAATCCTATTCTCCAACACTCTTAAAGCCTCCTGTCCTTTAGTTACGGCTATAGAAACTGTCTTCAGTTTCTCATCTACGATATGGGTATGAGATATTACTCTATTTATCATGGTGTGCGTGTTTTTTACTTCTTTAGTTAGTGCAGTTTCTAATTGATCGAGTTCCGACCGGGTAATTAGTCCAGTCCAACCTCCAATCAATTCGCCAATCCAATTAATCGCACGTTTCTTTCTATTGCCTTTTGAAGTCATGAAGTCTTCGAAAGTATCCAATGAGTTACTAAGGACTCTTTTTACGTTACCAAGAATCGCTGTTAACTTAATTATAGCAACATCTTCTATAACCTGTTTCAATTGATCTTCTAACTTGTTAATCTGACTCAGAATCGTAACCAGTGGACTCGCAATTTTCACGGGATTAAAACTAATCAACAAAACATGTACGTCAGATGTGAAAGACAACCGAAATTTTTTATCAAAGACTATGCCCTTGCGCACTCTCACTTCACTGTTCACACACACGCAAGCAGTTAGATACACATTGCCGCAAAAAAACGAACATTTCCCATGGCTAACTAGTTAACCTAAGCCCATTGCTAAATCCTGGCTAACTGACACCAAACTTAGGCTCACTCCCTTTTAAAGGGCAGCGGCCCCCCCCCTCTCTCTCTCTCCCTCTCTCTCTCTCTCTCTCTCTCTCTCTCTCTCTCTCTCTCTCTCTCTCTCTCTCAGCCGAAAAGGGAGATCAAGCAATATGCTGAAACTCAGCTGTTCCATCATTGGAATCCAAAAAAGGGTAAATTGCTGACACATTCCGATTGTCTGAACTCATCATCTCCTTTTCCTGCACTATCTTGACGATGCATACGTGAACCTCATATACATTACCTTTTGCAATACTTTTCACAGTTATTTTATCATGGTTAATATGGATCACCCTGAATGGTCCAATAAAGCTGATTCGAATTTATGCTTTTTACCCGGAAGCCACTTTATATACACACGATCACCAATCCGTCTCTTTTGTGATTTCGTTTTAAATCTCCTGTTGTAACTACGAATGTTCCTCTCCTGGGCTATCTTTAAAACTTATTTTCAACTTCAAAAGCCCTCTTATTTACATTGACAACATAAGTTCGAAAATCATCTACGTTATACACAGGTAGTTTCTCCTTTTTCATGAAAACATCATATGGCAAATTTGGATCTTGACCGAAAACCAAATGATAAAGCGTATCGCCAACACTCTCATTATATCCTGTGTTTAGGGCAAACTGAGCTGTAGACAACATATCCGACCATATATTCGGTTTATCTGCTACTAGGTATTTAAGCATACTAATTAAGACTCGATTCTTAGATTCTACCAACCCATTTGAACTAGGCTTATACGCAAAAATAGGGGAATGCTTAATACCATACAATTCAGATATTTGACTGAATACTTCATTCAAAAATTCGGTTCCGTGATCTCATACAATTTCTCTAGGAGTACCAAACAGTTCAATGAAAGCTCTAAGCGCTCTAGCGACTTCTTGTGCAGTTTTGTCAATCAGAGGTTGCACGAATGTATATCTAGTTTCGCGCATCTACTAGAACAAAAATAGACTTATGTCCTGCATGTGACACAGGCATGGAGCCTATTTAATCAATGTGGGCACATTGCCGTTTCTCTTTTAGTAAAGGCCAGACTGGAGTGGGAGGTACATTTAATCTATGTGATCGGAACAGATGACAAAGGTGACACGCGTCTACATAATTCTTTAACATTCGTTTCATGCCTTTCCAATAAAAATTATCAGTGGCTCTTCTGAGTGTATTCGCTACACCCACGTGACCGGATACTGTCGATGAATGCGATAATGCATGTCGTTTCTTATGAAAGGAGTGGGTAATACAGTTCGATAAACTAACTCATTTTGTTTCAAATCAGTGACATACAAAACATCATCTTCTATTACAATTCTATTAGATGGAAGCTAGACGTCAGTAGATAATTATTCTGTTTCCCCTCTAACATTACCCTTAACTCTTCCCCATACAGGATCTTCATTCTGTGCCTTTATTAGTTGTGTAATATCCCAATCAACATCATCATTACGGACGTCGTGAGCTTCAAGGACACGTTCATTCATACGCTGAGCATTCGCTTCATTCATTCCCTCACTGGACCCAACAAACTCACTAACACGGTCCGTCCTATCAGCTGATGTCTCTTCCAGCTGGAATGGGTCATTGAGTACCGTCTGCTCGCCTTCCCGCGCCGCCCGTGACGTACTCATCGACCTCATTATAGTGGCCACAGAACAAGATAAGGCATCCGCTACTACATTAGTTCGTCCAGGGATGTATTCGAATCCAACGATATTGAATTCTAACAATGCTTCCAACCATCTAGCCTGATGACTTGATACCCCACACTTAATACAAATTCTATGTACCAACAGACAATAATGATTTCTTTCTAATACCAATTTAATGGCCAGAGCCTCCTTATCTAACACTGAATAACAGGTTTCCGGGCCCTTTAACGCTCGTGAGGCGAACGCTACCGTGCGGAGAACTCCATCGTCATCCAGCTATGATTCCCTTCAAAATTCTCTGTTTTTCTAAGTTTATCTAAGGGTCGCGATATTTTTTTCCGAAATCTTTAATGAATCATCTGTAATAAGAGGCTAACCCCAAAAATGAACTAACTTGGTTAGGGGTTAAGGGTCGCGGATAAGTTCGAATAGCTTCTGTCTGTCTACCATCGGGCTTACGCCCTTGTTAGTGAACATGTGACCTAGAAATTGAACCTCTGGCTGGAACAGCTGACACTTTGCTTGGTTGACCTTCAAAATATGGTGTCTCAATGCCTCGAAAACCTTAACAAAATAAATCATAAGTTCTTCTACGGTATTTCCTAAAATTATTATGTCATCAAGGTAGATTAACACTGCATTGCCAACCAATCCAGAAAATACGCTCATCATTACGTGGGAGAAATGCGCGGGCGCGTTCTTTAACCCAAATGACAAAGTATTAAAGTAGTACAATGAGTCGCCAGCAGCAAATGCGGGTTGCTCTCTACTCTTGGGATTGAGTGCTATTTGGTGATAGCCAGATTTAAGATCTAACGTCAAAAAGAACGTGTTATTCCTGACTTTACACAAAATCTCTTCTATAGAAGGTAAGGGAAGCAGATCACATTTCATTACGCTATTCAGTTTACGGTAATCTACACATATGAGTAAAGCGCCAGACTTTTCCTTTACGACTGCGATAGGAGATCGCCAGGGAGAATCAGAGACCGAGAATATTCCATTCTCTTTCATCTCTGCTAACTCTCTATTTACTGATACGCAAAAGGTACTCTATAGGGGTACGTTACAACTGGCGTACTGTCTCCCGTTTCTATGTTGAAAGGCATAAAGTTACAATAACCCGGAGGTTCTTCCTCTAACACAAACACATCTTGATATACTTCCAAAAGCTGGGCAACATAAAAATGATATTGAACAGGTGTTAAACTATATCCCAAATGTTTTAAGCCGCATGCGCGATCTGATGAGGTATTTCAACCCACGCGATTAGAGTATTCTCTTTGATTAACACTGGTACCGATGCAGAGTTATGGAACAATATCCTTAATTTAATTTTCCACTCTTTTATCTGCACTATTGAGTCCTGCAACACGTTATCTTCAAAGTCTATATAAGGCGTAAGTACGCCAACCCCCTCTTCAAATCTTTGTTACACACATGCAGTTCAATCACTATAGCCACAAAAGGGTCTATACACACTTCTTGTGTAAGTGGAAGGTCCCACTTATCAATTCCGTTAACAACAGGCTCTCTTAAGGGTATTACTGATGCAACTGTTCCTCCTAGGGGTAGGATACGATCCCTCATGGTTACAGTCAATCCCTCAGGACATGAAAGCACATTTAAACCTAATAACAATATCGCGTCTGAACCAACTATGAAATGTGTCCCCGTAATACCCAACTCAGGGACGACGTAGAAATCATGAATGAGTTTCTCATCTCCCAGCTCAAAAGGTTGTGAACAAAAACTATTTATGAGAAATTCTTTTCCCCCAAGACCTTGACATTTTGAAGGAACCTCATTTTGAACTTGATTTACTGTAATATGTGTTTCCACAATGAGACACAAATTCCTCCGTATATATTAAACAGTTTTTAATACCAGAAGTGAACTTAACTTTGATAACATGTTGCTGGGGTGCTGTCATCGGTCTTCTTTCAATTGAGTCGTCCTTGGTGCCGCTGGCATCGCTGGGGGCTGTCCTTGTGCTTGCCGACAGAGCCACAGGCGGCGGCGGTTGTGTCGCTGGGGGCCTCCATCCTGGGGATGCTTGCGTAAAACCCACCGGGGGATTGGGGTAATACGATGTTGTTCCCATCGCAGGTGTCGTTCCTCCTGCTGCCGGGGCGCTGCTGTTGCTCCCACTCTGAGGGTTCAAGCCGCATTACATTGGCTAGCGTAGTGACCCCGCTGTTTGCAGTTGAAACAATGCATCTTCTTCTGAGATTTGGACCTCTGGTTTGGTCCTTGTCCTGACAATTTCCTCTGTCCATTCGAATGGCTCCTGGACGAAGGCGACGACGATGAAGGTTGCTGTTGCCTATGTTCTCCCGGTTGGAATACTTCTTCCGTACTTTCCATGAGAATTCTCACGTTGGCCATAGCTCTCTCTACGGGTACGGGCTGAAACAGTGTACCCCACGCATATCCAGGTACATGTGACCTCTTGACCTTCTTCAGCCAAGGGTCCTTAATACCTTCCAAGGCATCATGGCCGTCCAAGACTGCTGCTATTCTTATGAAAAAGTCATAGTAGTGTTCGCCTTCTTCCCAGACAGGAACGTTATTGCATATGTATTGATGCAAACTGGCGGTACCTAGGCCTAACCTCCGTTGTAGGTGTATTTTCAGGTGCTCCCAAGACCTTGGCTCCATGAATTCGAGATCTTTCTTCACTCTCTTATGGGCATTTCCTCGAATTCTCTGTTTTGCCTAAATAATTTTCTGACGATCGGTCAAACATCGCTCCGACGTCACTGCTTCGACCGACGTGAGAAACGTATCGATCGATATAAATCTTCGCCCTTGTTGTGGCACTGTGTCTTAAAAAATGTGTACATACTCTGAAAGAGGTGGAAAACCGCCGTAGCCGTTGTGTCTTCCATTCCTTTCGACCTGGGGTTCGAAACCATCTACTAGTAAATGGCTGTTTTGGTATGCCCCATGTCGCGCTGGTCTCTCTGTGCCTATCAATGTTCCACTGTGTACAGGTTCATCTTGCGTCCTTACGACATGACGTAGACCTCCGACGGTTTCGTCGACTTCAATGTACAAATCGCCGTGTTTCTGCACGCTCCTGTTGTAATTTTGTATTTCCACTGAGTTGAAAGATATCCCACAAAAAGGCCACCAGTTTTTGTCCCAGAGAGACAAGTTATATCTGAAAGTTTTTAATTTCAGGTTCAAGTTCAAGTTCAGGAGACAGAATAAGTCAGAGGCGAATCTGATCTTTTGAACTCACATGTATTTTCGATAAAAATTTGACAACATCAATCTTAAGCACTTCATTTCCTTTACCAAGTTAAAAATTCTGGATAGCGTCTTTAAAACATTATTTATATGTTATATTTCTTGATAATCATTAACAAGTACTCGCACAATCACTGAAAAACATCAAATTTCCTAGGCAAGACTGCATGAAAGTATTTGACTTTTTGTTAGTAGAATAACTTTTTTTTTTGTTCTTCAACTATTCTTGATTTCCTTAGAAAGAGAGCTTTTATATTATTAGAAATTAGTAATAATTTGTATCAATCTCGAAGTGCTATCTCGACACTAATCAGGCTTCGTTGAATAAAATTTTTAGATAAAAATCTATTTTAGTTAGATTTTGACAATTCTTCGACAATTACAAAGACTACCTCTATGAAGAATTTATTTCCTTTGGGATTCTGTGATATCAAATTGAAATAATTGGCCGGGAAAAATTTTAAAGAAAAAAATTGCCGTAAAATATGAATGGAAAATATTCCAGAAAGAAACGTGCATTTAGGGGGAAATGATGTAAATCCAGAGAATTTTTGCAAGGCCACATTTTAAGCGAAAGGGATTAGTTCCATCTGTGGGATGGGAAAGTTACAAGAAAGTATACACAATCGAATATTACAGTTACAATTACTATTTATATTATGATTGGGATACAGAAGCCTAAGACGGAAAAATATTATATATATATATATATATATATATATATATATATATATATATATATATATATATATATATATATATATATATATATATATACGTTTCTCTGTTATAAGATGAGAACATTTCACATCCTTTTTTGATAGCGCAGTTAGTTTATAGCCTAAAAAGTCATATAATCTGAAGAATAAGCCTATGAATATTTTCTATATTTCTGATATGTTTATCAATATACAAACCTTAAGTCTTCAGGGTTAGTAGCAGAAAATTAGCTGAGTAGCCACTATCTTTCTTTCTTTTGTAATTTATTAAGCTTGCCCTCAATACTCAGCTTATCTAGAGGAGCACCCAGCAGAGCGCTGACCTCCGCCATGGCAGCTTATTACGTGAGCTTTT
>NC_090742.1:126533083-126545583 GCF_036898095.1 Palaemon carinicauda | reverse complement strand
GGTGCTCTGGGAGCTGGCAAGTATTGCTGGCCTTCCCCCTTAGATCTCCCTTAGGCTAAGATAAGTTTCTTGGCTGCGGGTGATCTGTCACTAAAGCAAGGTTTGCAGGACCCTCTTGTCCCTTCCCCCTCTTTCTCCGTAATGGCCGAGCCATTACTGTACTGTACGTCGTTCTACATCTGGACCTAGTATAGGTTAGGATGTGGAATTGACTCAGCCCCTTGCCGGCCGGCAGAGCTGCTGGCCGGCAAGGGTCTTATGTTTTCGAGTGCTGCCCGGACCTCTCTTGGTCCCTCATCCATGCCTGCCTGTAGAGCCAGACGGCATTGGTCAGGAAGCCTGAATTAGTTTCTCCCCTTCCTTATATGCACTCTTTCGGTTACCGGGCTTGGAGGTTGTGTACACTCTTATCCCGGCATCCATTCTATTTTTCTTCTAGTGCTGTACCTGACCCGGCTGCCGGCCTATGAGGCCGGCAGCCGGGCAGGTGTAGTCCTCTGGTTCTTTTGCTGCCGGCTGGCATCGGTCTTGTACCTTTGCCGGCCGGCTTATGTCAGCCCTTGTCTGCCGGTCACCAAGAGTGTGGCCGGCAGCTGGGTACTACCTTGTGTAGTTGCTGGCCGGCAGCCATTGCCGGCCAGCATTGGCTGTTACCGGCCGGCAGTTGCTGCCGACCGGCACATGCATTTGAACCAGAGTGCTGCCGCCTTATAGCTGTTAAGTAGTATACTTTAAAGCTAGTTGTGGTGTGTGCCGGCCGGCAAAGGCAGGCCGGCACACATCCCCCTATACTGTACTAGTATTCTTCAGTATAACATATACAGTAAGAAGAAAACTATGGTAAGGGTTTTGGTACAGCACTGTGTCTTCTAACACTATTGTGTTTTCTTGCACATCCCTTTGCTGTTGCCCTACAGATAGGAAGCTGAGTTCTTTCCTGTCTATTATCCAGGATTTTAAAATCATTGCTTAGGTGTGAGCTCCACCTGTTTCCTCTGGAAACCTTGCATTGGTTACTCTAGAAGAGATAAACCATTTTGATTTTATTATCTGGAAGGCTGCAACAATGGGATGTGAGGGAAACACAAGTGTGTGTCTTTCCTTTCTGAATTGTTATGCTATACTATGCATATCCAGTGATACATAGTTCACTTGATACTCATGGAAATTTCTTCTCTTTACAGAAGGACACTCCGAAGTGGGGAAGTGCTTTCTGCAACGTCAGCAGCAAGAACCTCTGCGGACATGAGTTTTGTAGGAGACACGCAGCATACGCTGTCTCCAAGGATGATCTCCGGTATTGGGACCCTCAGGTATGTACTGTGCGCACTAACCTGATTACTGAGACCTTTAATTCCCCTAGGACAGAGGAATCAAGGGATATAGCTAGGAAGAAGCTTCGTACCTGGGTAAGGGGCTTCCAAAAGAACACTTCTGGCCCTTATCTTCCAAGTGAGAAGATGAGGGCGTATCTTTTCCCTAAGGCATCAGCTGATTTAGTGATTCCCCAGCCTCAAGAGGAGATCCCCTAAGTTCAGATCCAGGTGGATGCTGAAGTCGCGGTCGCGATGCAAGACATCCAGTTAGATGACAGGATGTCTGATGTGGACGGGTGTCAGGAGGAAGACCTCCTGGCAGAAGCCCAGGATGAAGTTCAAGCCCCAGACGTTGTAGAGGTAGACGTCGTCGAGGTGTCGGCTACTCCGGCTCAGATTCCGGAGCCTATTCCCTCTACATCGGCCGGTCTCCCAGTAGAGCTGGGACAGGCCCTCTCTTCTATTGTTGGAATGATCCAACAAATGCAGAAAGAGAATCAGGAGAAGGCGGCTGCAATGGAACTGCGAATGCAGTGCCTTGCAGAATCACATGGGCCCCAGAAAAAGCTCAATGTGAAAGACCTTCCCTTGTGCTCAGATGCTAACCCATGGAGGTATGCTGAGCACATGCCGATGACGACTGGAAAGATCGTCATCTCGGATAAGCTGGGCTCAGTTCCCCTGGAGGAGGTGGAATTCTGGCTCAGCAAGGCATCATATCCGGACTGTTATGTCCGGCTGAGGAAGGAACCAGCTTCAAAGGAGGAGACAGAGCCGAAGGAGGTCATAGTGATGGACCATGCTAAGCCTCAAGCTCTACTTTCATCCTCGATGAAAGAGAGGGGCTTCTCTAACTCAAAGGTAGCCGCATTTGAATAGGAAGCTCCCTTTCTTTGTGTCCTCGCCTACTAGAGCCTTCCCCTTTTTACAGAAAGGGTTTCTGGCTGTACTAAAAGCAGTCGAGGCCGGCAAGTCTTGCCCCTCCCTAGAGGAGTGTAAACCCTTGTCGCTGGCCCTGCCTATGGACCACAAAGACTGGAAGGACGTCCATCTTACGTTCTCAGTTGGAAAGTTGGAGGCTGATATTGCCGGACGTCAGTTCGGCAAGGACCTCCCTAAGCTGTCTGACTTTCTTTTGCGAAGTGAGTTCGATACAAAAGAAAGACTGACTGCTTCAATGTCTCTTCAGACTACTCTCGAGACGATGGCAAGTGACCCCAAGGTCCATGAAATGTTCATGGTAGTGGCCAAGTCTCATCTGGCCACAGTGACGAAGGACCTTTATGGCTTCGTCAAGGCAAGGAGAGCTTGTAGGGAGTTCGTGTTTACCTCGGCTACGGTGAGGCACGAGCCAAAGAAACTAATCTCCTCCAACATTTGGGGAAGAGACCTTTTCCCTACCGACTTGGTCAAAGAAGTTGTTGATAAGGCCGCCTTGGAGAATAGAAACCTTCTCCAGAAGTGGGGCCTGGCTATCAAAAGAAAGTCTTCCCCGGATGAGGGTCCTCAACCAAAGAGGAAGACTATGAGGACTAGGCTACCGTCTCGGCCAGCCAAGCCTCTTAGACAGCAACAGCAACTGCAATTGCCATTGCCCCCAGTGCCCCAGATCGTGGCACAAACCCCGACCACTTTTCAGTGGGTACCCCAGGCCGTGTCGACACAGTCCACGGCATTCACCCCAGCGTTCGAAGGGCAGTCTACTTCCTTTCGAGCAAAGCCTAGAGGAGCAGCCAGAGGCTCGACTAGACGCCCCTCAAGGGGAAGGGGATTCAGGGGTGGTCGTGGTCAGGAAGGCAAGACCTCAGGACGGCAGTCCAAGTGAGGTGATACCGGTAGGAGGGAGACTTCTGAAATTTCGGGATCGGTGGACCTTCAATCCCTGGGCCCACAGCCTACTCAAGAATGGACTGGGCGGGAGCTGGTACAGCACTCCACCCCCGTGCCTTCGGTTTTTCCAACACTCCACCCCCGTTATGGAGGAGTACGTTCAAGAACTGTTGGAGAAAAAAGGTGATCTGAAGGGTGAAGCCCATCAATTTCTAAGGGAGGCTGTTTTGTGTTCCCAAGAAAGACTCGGAAAAGCTCAGAGTCATTCTGGACTTGTCGCCACTCAACAAGTTCATAGTGAATTGCAAATTCAAAATGCTAACACTGCAACACATAAGGACCTTACTGCCCAAGAGGGCATATTCCGTCTCTATAGACTTGTCAGACGCCTATTGGCAAATTCCAATTAGCCATCGACTCTCCCCCTTCCTAGGGTTCAGGCTACAACGAAGACTATACGCCTTCGGAGCCATGCCATTCGGGCTAAACATAGCCCCAAGGATTTTTACGAAGCTTGCGAGCGTAGCTCTCAAACAATTACGCCTAAAGGGAATTCAGGTAGTAGCCTACCTGGACGACTGGTTGGTGTGGGCAGCATCCGAGACAGAATGCTTGCAAGCTTCCAGTCAAGTGATCCAGTTCCTAGAGTACCTAGGCTTCAAGATCAACAGAAAAAGTCTCAACTTTCTCCATCTCAAAAGTTCCAGTGGCTGGGAATCCACTGGGACCTTTTGTCACACCGTTTCTCCACCCCGGCGAAGAAAAGGAAGGAGATAGCGGGTTCTGTCAAGAGACTTCTAGATTCCGAAAGGATATCAAGACGCGAGCAGGAGAGGGTACTGCGCTCTCTCCAGTTTGCTTCGGTGACAGACCCAGTGCTAAGAGCACAGCTAAAGGATGCAATCGGAGTTTGGAGAAGTTATGCATCAAACGCGCGAAGAGATCTGAGAAGACAAGCCACTTCGGCTAAGTACTCTTCTCAGGCCTTGGTCCCAAGCCAGACATCTAAAGAAGTCGGTTCTTCTTCAGCCAACTCCCCCGTCGGTGACGATTCACTCAGACGCCTCGAAGGAGGGATGGGGAGGTCACTCTCATCGGAAAAAAGTCCAGGGGACTTGGTCCAAGCTATTCAAGACCTTTCACATAAAACTTTCTAGAAGCTAGGGCAGTGCTCCTTACCTTAAAGAAAGTCTCCCCGCATCACTCGATCCACATAAGGTTGGTGATAGACAGCGAGGTAGTTGTGAGATACTTGAATCGACAAGGATCGAGGTCACCACCTCTCAACCAGGTGATGTTGGCCATCTTCCGATTGGCGGAAAAGAAGAAGTGGCACCTGTCGGCAGTTCACCTTCAAGGAGTCCGCAATGTGACAGCGGACGCTCTATCCAGGTTCACACCGATAGAGTCGGAATGGTCCTTAGACGCAGGATCATTCTCCTTCATTCTGAATCAGTCCCAGAACTGCAGATAGACCTCTTTGCGACGAAAGATAACAAGAAGTTGCCCCTGTACGTGCCCCGTACGAGGACCCCTTAGCGGAAGCAGTGGACGCAATGTCCCTCGACTTGAACAGATGGTCCAAGATTTATCTGTTCCTTCCTCACAACCTTCTGTTGAGGGTCCTCAACAAACTGAGATCCTTCAAGGGGTAGCGGCAATAGTGGCCCACAAGTGGCCGAACAGCGTGTGGTTCCTCCTGGCATTGGAACTGTAGCTGAAGTTTGTACCACTACCAGATCCAGTTCTGACCCAGCGAGTCCAGAAGTCAACTGTCTGCGCTTCATTACAGAAAACCCGGACCCTGCAGCTCATGATTTTCTCTCCCTAGCGGTGAGAAAGCGTTTCGGGATTTCGAAAGCCAGTATAGACTTCCTTGAGGAATATAAGTGCAAATCTACTAGAAGGCAATATGAGTCATCTTGGAGAAAATGGGTGGCCTTTTGTCAAGGCGAAGAATCCGCAGGAGATCTTGACAGACTTCTGCTTATCTTTCTTCTCCACCTCCATGGTCAAGGATTGGCAGAGAACACGATTTCAGCGTGTAAGTCTGCTTTGACAAGACCCATTCTATATGCCTTCCAGGTCGACCTAGGTAACGAGATCTTTAATAAAGTCCCGAAAGCCTGTGCTAGGCTCAGACCTTCAGCACCTCCAAAGCCCATTTCATAGTCTTTAGACAAGTTCTTCATTTCGCTTCTCTGTTGAGCAATGAAGAGTGTGCGTTAAAGGATTTGACACAAAAAGTTATTTTCCTATTTTGCACTCACGTTCGGGGCCAGGGTTAGTGAGATTGTAGCCTCTCGAGAGAGGCAGGTCGTGTTCAGTTCCTGGATGGGGGAGAACTGAACCTGTTTCCGGATCCTACGTTTCTCGCCAAGAATGAGTTACCCACCAACAGGTGGGGTCCCTGGAGAATCTGCCCTTTGAAAGAAGATGCATCTCTATGTCCAGTAGAATGCCTAAAATTCTATCTTCATAGAACTTCAGACTTCAAGGTTGGTCAACTATTCAGGGGAGAAACATCAGGCTCAAATTTATCTCTGAATCAACTCAGAGCGAAAATCACATATTTTATTCGCAGAGCGGATCCTGACAATACACCCGCAGGTCACGATCCGAGGAAAGTTGCCTCATCCTTAAATTTCTTTAATTGTATGGATTTTGAACATCTCCGTTCATACACTGGCTGGAAGTCTTCCAGAGTGTTCTTTCGCCACTATGCGAAGCAAGTAGAGGAACTAAAAGAGATCTGTGGTAGCAGTGGGTCGCGGTGTTAACCCTACTGTTTAACTCTGCGAGGAACAGTGGTCTTAATTGGGACGATTAATTCCAGGGTGAGTGTGTAGTTACATACTGTACTACAAACTAAGTGAGGGCACTGTGTTGCCCATGCAGACTGTTCCATTTCCGAAGGTGAACCTAGCATAAGTGCAGACATGTGTGCCGAGCATTTCTAACGCTAATGTCATTGATTTGTAATACAGGCTTTTATGACTTTGATACCTCGGTATCTTAAAAGTGGCCTCTAATGTTTTTTCTTTCAGACAAACAAGCTCTGTTTACTATCATACTTATGCTTAAAGTTTTGGGTTATCCTCTTCTAATGTATATATATATATATATATAATTGTGGTTAACCTGTCTATTTATTGCCTGTCAATAATCTGGTTCTTGAGAACCTTGCGTCTCCTTCACCTGTGTCAATTTATTGGTATAATTGAGCATTCATTCTATGTACCTTATCTGGGATAATTGTAATAGAATTGTTCCTTTATGCAAGCTATGTTGCAATGGTTTTCCTCCTATGCGGATATAAAACCTTTGTCCAATACAAGTATTGTGCGGAGAACTGGTCGATATTTCATATTGACGCAGTGGTTCTTTACAAACTATGCTTTACTTAATATAGGGCGAGACCACTATATTAGCTTGCCTGGTATTCATACATAGTTATATGTACTCTTCGAGACTTTTCCAGAGTCTAGTAGGACTCTTCCCTGTAGGGGGCAGGAAGCTCTAACATAGTTTATAGTTAGTTGAAAAGATGTATAACGGTAACATCTTAGGTCTCTAGGTCTAGTCGACCGGGAAAAAATTACCTCCGGGGAGTACGGCACGTTCTGAGAATCCACAGATACAGTAATGCTCTGGTACACTTCCATCAGGACGACATGGCTTGAGCCACAAAAACGGATTTTGAGCGAAGCGAAAAATCTATTTTTGGGTGAGATGGCCATGTCGTCCTGATGGACCCGCCCTTGCCTTTCTAAGAAAGGGCTGTAGGACCCCTCCCTACATACAGTATCTGTAGCACCTCGTGTACACTACAAGGAATACAGATGGCGCCAGGATTGGCGCCAGGCACGCATACGAATCGGAGGATAAGGAAGCCTTGGGAGCGGCTCCCCTTTTTCTTTCCCGAATTCGTATCTCGCCAATCACCTCCTACGAGACGAAATCTCTGTCCAGGATGTAGATTGCCATGTTGCGTGTCTAGAATACGTCCTCTGATATGTCGCGATATCCCTTTCACGAGGGATACTCGCTCCAGGAGTTAGAATTCTGGTACCTTAAGGTAAATTCTCTGGGAATATCGCCGTAGTTGTAATATACCCTAGGAAGCTACCCTATAGGAACTTCCATCAGGACGACATGGCCATCTCACCCAAAAATAGATTTTTCGCTTCGCTCAAAATCCGTTATATATATATATATATATATATATATATATATATATATATATATATATATATATATATATATATATATATATATATATATATATATATATATATATATATATATATATATATGTGCGCGTGTCTATGTGTTTTTTGTGTGTAATAAAGGTTGAATGAGTACTAAATTACTTCAAGAATATTACCAAGTAATTGAAAACTGTAAATGGCTTGATATACAAAGTTGGCACGAAAGCTGTGTAAGAATATTGCCATAAAGTCCATTGAATTAGCAAGTACTGCCGCCATTCCGCTTCATTTAGCCAAGAAAACGAAGTACCATATTCAGTCCGGGTTGGTAATGTTTTGTTGGCGCATTTGAATGGTTGTGATTAGGGATGGTGTACGCTTCGTCGTGTGTTCAACTAGAAAATTACTTATGTAATAGAACTCTCACACGTACTCAGCTCTTTACAAGGAAAAACTATTTACACTATTAAATCACGATGGTAATAATCAGTACGAGCATTAATTTCTTAACGATTATATTGTTGAAATACTTCTGGTTTGGATGTTAAATATTATTAACATTCTTTTGTCCTTCATCATTGCTTAATCATTTTCAGTTATCTACACCACTAACCCAATATATTTAATTTCTTCTACATCATATTGGGAAATATTCTCTTACTTTTGTTCATAACTTAGCTGTGAAACTCTTAAAAGAACTTACCCATAATTGTGTCTTTCCTAGGTCGTTGACTACTTCATAAGTTATGTAAACTCACGGACAAATACTATTCATTACCTTTTCCTTATCACATATATTGGCGTAAAAAGTTTTATATTCAGACCGTCAAGTTGATTAAATTTGATCATCGTCATCCTCATCTCCTCCTACGCCTATTGACGGAAAGGGCCTCAGTTAGATTTCGCCAGTCGTCTCTATCTTGAGCTTCTTCTTTAATACCTCTCCATTCATCATCTACTTCATGCTTCATATTCCTTAGCCATATATGTGTGGGTCCTCCAACTCTTTTAGTGCCTTGTGGACCATAGTTGAAAGTTTGATGAACTAACCTCTCTTGAGGCGTACGAAGAGCATTCCCAAACCACCTCCATCTACCCCTTACCACGATCTCCTCCACATAGGACACCAAAGTAATCTCTCTTATAGTTTCTTTTCTAATCCTTTCCTGCCATTTAACGCCCAATATTCTTCAGAGTGCTTTGTTCTCAAATTTACTAAATCTGTTGGAGATTGTTTCATTGTCATATTATGACTCATTTCCTACAAAAACACCGATTTGACTAGATTAACAGGTATTCAGATTTTTATATGTAATTTACAGCGATTTGATTTCCAAATTTTACTTAACGTGGCTATTGTATGATTTGCTTTTTTTCAGTCTTTCACCAAACTCTATATTTTAAAGACCTTGTATTGGAGATCATAGTTCCTAAATGTTTGAATGAAAACTGATGGAATGGAAACTAGCTTCTGAATATCCTAATATTTGGTTTTGAAATTCAATCTCATTAGATTAAATTCTATAATCCAATATTAGAAAATTAGTTTCCATTCCATCAGTATTCTATGCGGGGGACCTTTTCCTGTCATTAGAATACGCACCTACTATTTCATATTCCCTGGAATATGAATCATAAAAGTTGGCAAACAGTTATTTAATAACGATAACCATTGATGATCATTAATCAGTAAGTGTGATTAAGTTTTGGAATGCCTTGGAATTCTCTTATCAATTGCTTTGTATTTCTCACTTCCATTTAAGCCTCAAACCTGTGTTAAGTGCGCTTTTGCAGTAATCGAAAGAAATTTTAAAAATATTTAGTCATTATCATAAACAAATCTTGCAGTTTTAGTCTCATTGATAAATAAAAAAATCGATAAGGGTTGGTGGTTTTAAAGTTTCATTGACCAATGAAAATATTCAATATTGATCAGAGGTTTTAGAGTATCATTTTTAAATAAAAAAATATTTAATACTGATTAGTGGTTTTAAAATTACATTTATCAATAAAAAAAAAGATTCAATATTGGTTAGTGGTTTTAAAGTTTCACTGATGAATTAAAAATTATTCAGTATTGGTTAGTGGTTTTAAAGTTTCATTTATCAATAAAGAATAATTCTATATTGGTTAGTGGTTATAAAGTTTAATTGATGAATAAGAAAAGAATACTCAATATTGGTTAGTGATTTTATTGTTTCATTGATGGATAGAAAAATATTCAATATTGGTTAATTGATTTAAAGTTTCATTGATGAATGAAAGAGTACATATTCAATATTGTATGGCGGTTTTAAAGTGTCATTGATGAGTAAAAAAAAAATATTTGATATTGTTTAGTGGTTTTAAAGTTTCATTGATGAATAAAAAAAAAATCCAATATTGGTTAGTGGTTTCAGTTTCATTATTCAATAAAAAAAGATTAAATTTTGATTAGTAGTTTTAAAGTTTCACTGATCATTGATCAGTGAAACTTTAAAACCACTGACCAATATTGAATCTTTTTTTTATTGATCAATTAAACTCTAAAACCACTACCCACTAAACCATTGAACCACTAACAAATATTGGATTAATAATTGGTTAGTACATATAATTTTATTGAGTGATCAGCTTTTTTCATAAAACAAAGAAAATAATAAATAGACGACAAATGAAGAGAATTAACATCATTCTATTCCAAACTCTGAAACTGGTTTACTTTATAGATTTCATTGATGACACGTTCAATTAAAATAAGTTTTTAGATAAACGAGGAATATAACGCATTTCACTAAGTTCAATGAGTATTAGTAAGGCGGAGGATTACATATACATATTTCCCTAAAGATATCTTTCCTTCGAGTAATACACATGAAATACTATATGCATAAATAAAAAAGAACAAATGCAGCCTTTTTGTAGTCCACTATAGTACAAAGGCCAGTCTGTGGTTTGGCCATTTTCCTCACTACGCTAACCACTGCGGATTGGTCATGGTGGGAAACTTTAGTCTGATTGTTTACAGCAAACTAACCTAGTGTGTGTGTCTCTGACTATTACATCTGTGTTGATCATGGCAATACACCCCGTTATAGGTACCTCCACTCGAAAAGGGAAGGCTTAATACATCTATGTTACAGACTATCTTTCTGAATAATGCAGTCTTTTTTAGATAAAATTGAGATATCACGATTCCATTAATCATATATAACGGTGTTTCTCTCAAGATAGAGTTGCAGGATTACACCATGCTCCGATGACGACATATAAAACAGATATCACGGATGTGAGATCCAAGCATTCGTTTGTGAATATGATATGGGTGGATGGGATTTGCTTCGCCCCAGTAGGAGACGAAAATAGAACATAGGATATAGCTTTACAAGAGCAGGTTTCAAAGTTGGGAGGTTTCAGAGAAATGGGAATCTTTTTTCTTCTAATGACCGAAATACTGAAAACAGTAGTTTCCTTTTAAAATTTGCAGTTAATTACGGAATGACTAGATTATTTTAACGTCCTAATCATAGCTAGACATTTATGATCAAATAACTAATCATCACATAACAAATATGGGAAGGACAGTTATTTAAAATCAAAGTAGCATTTTTTGTTATTTTTATCGTGCATGATAAACGATGTAGATATTCATAATGAATAAACACGATTTAAAAAGTATATATAATTTATTCATTGTTGGTTATATGACGAGACGACATTTATGTCACCCGACTTCTGAAGCAGTTTTAAACTTTTATTTCATAACGATTTGAGCAATGGAGGTTTTATTGATGCAAAAACCTCAGGAGCTAAGCTCTATAAAACTGATATAATACAGATTTTTTTTAACCCTATTTCCACAGGCTTTCACTTATAAGATAATATTTTATAGATTAAAATATATACATTATATAAGGTAGCATATATCAAATACAATTCTGGAGATTTCAAGTCGTCGGAGTAAAATCTTCTAATTGAGATTTCTTTTGTGTATTCATTTCAGGATAGTGATATAAATAAATTATTGATCAAAATCTACATTCCTTTCTAGTAAAGAATAACAATAATAGGTTTAAAAAAGCCATGGAAGCGGATTCAACTAGCTTGCATTTTAAATCTAACATCGGCTTCAAAAGTGACTGTAGATAGTTTTGATATATATTGTCAACATTTGGATTCCTGTTCAACTTGTTTTTATAGCCAGCATCAGTTGACTGTTCCAGCTTGGCTTTAGTCTTATTCCATTGATGTAGTGCAAGGGTTTGTACATCACCAAAGCTGTACTAGTCAGAGATATCCATACTAGATTGCTTTGCTGTGAACGATGAGACAAAAGTCTCTCACTATCACTAATCCGCACTGGTCAACGTGGTGATGAAAACTGGCTAAACCCCAGACTTGAATAAAGACATGTCTGAGGCTTTGTCCGGCAGATGACTAGTGGACGAGAAACATCTGTATTGGTTGTTGCTATATAAATATTTATATATTCACATATGAATACTTTGATATATATATATATATATATATATATATAATATATATATATATATATATATATATATATACATATATATATATATATATATATATATATATATATATATATATATATATATATATATATATATATATATGCACAAAAGCAAAATAACTACCGGGAAAATGAAAATAGAAAATACAAGATTAAATCCTGACAAGTTGCGTGTTACTTGTGGTCCTTTTGCATCTGAGCTTCACGTTTTCCTGGAATTTATCTTTATGTTCACTGAACTTCAACAGAGCTCCCAGATCCTCAACTCTGATTCTGGAGAGTGAATTTACATAAAAGCTTCAAGTGAGGTAGTCTCGACTTTATATTTGATCATGAAATTCCTATCATGTTATTGATCTCGTTATTGGAGGTAATACATCAGGGGAGAACATTGAAATATATTTTTTGTCCTGATTTTTTTTTACGATCACATTACTTGTAATGATTTATTTCATTATCAACATAAATAACAAAAAGAATACTAAAGAAAAACATTAATGTGCAATAGTTGATAGATAAATAAAATACTACAATAAATATGCTCCTCTCTCTCTCTCTCTCTCTCTCTCTCTCTCTCTCTCTCTCTCTCTCTCTCTCTCTCTCTCTCTCTCTCTCCACACACATACACAG
>NC_090742.1:126510583-126515583 GCF_036898095.1 Palaemon carinicauda | reverse complement strand
AATCTTCTGTTTTAACTCTGCGAGGAACAGTGTAATTAAATTGGGACGATTAATTAAGAGGGTGGGTGTGTAGTCACTGTGTGTACTACACACTGAGCGATAGGCCACGAAAGTGTCCTTACGAACTGTTCCATTGACGTTGGTGAACTATAGCATAATACGGACACTTGTGCCAAGCATTCCTCACGCTAGTGTAATTAAACACTATACAGACTGTAGCATTATTACTTATTCAATTAAAGTGGCAAGTCTGTTTCATGGTAGATGAAACATTATTTTCTGTTGACTGTTTTCCTTGTGCTTTAATAGATATCATCCACTTTTTAATTAATTTTTATAAAAGTAGATCTGATATGCATGTTTATTAAATTTTAATAAACTAGTTCATAGTGAACCCTGCGTTTTATTCGCCCACACTCATTTTTATTAGATATGTACTGAGCATTTAGATTATGATATGGATATTTTCATCATGGTATGTCTTTTAAGATTTTTTCCTGATTTAAGCAAAGTCCACTCTCCTTAACCCTTCTTTAGGAAGGGTTGAGGTGGTACCCTAACGGGAGAGTGGCAGAGATGCAAATTTGTTCCAATGCGGATATGACCTTTATCCGATAGTTATTAAGACTGGTCACTTTGGGGAAGGTATCACAAATTCATTCTGACTTTGGCGACTCCTAGACAAACTTTGCTTTATAATGTATAGGGCGAGACCCCTATACAAGCTTGTCATTTTGTCATCCATAGGTTATAATGTACTCCTCGAGACTTTTCCAGAGTCTAGTATGACTCTTCCCTATAGGGGGCAGGAAGCACTAACATAGCTCATGCTTAGATGAAATGATGTATGACGGTAACATCATAGGTTTGTAGGTCTAGACGGACCAGGAAAATACTTTCTTGAGAGTACGGCACTGATTGGGAATCCACATATATAGTAATGCTCTGGTAAACTTCCATCAGGACGACATGGCCTGAGCCCAAAAAACGGATTTTGAGCGAAGCGAAAATTCTATTTTTGGGTGAGGTAGCCATATCGTCCTGATGGGCCCGCCCTTCCTTTTATTGTAAAAGGGCTTATTGACCCTTCCCTATAATACAGTATCTGTACCACCTCGTATATCGCTACAAGGAATGAAGAGGGCGCCACCGCTTTCATCAGATAAACACTGGAAACGGAATAGGAAAGATGCCTTATGAGCGGCTCTGTTTTCATTCTTGTTTCGGAATCTTGTCTCTATATCCCCCTCGAAGCGTTAATACTGTTCGGGGAGAAGATAGCTATGTGACGTGTCAAGAATACGTCCTCTGATATTATGCGATATCCCTGTGAGATTATTTAGGGATATTCGCTCCAGGAGTTAAAATTCTGGATACCTGAAGGTAAATTTCTCCGGGAATATCACTGTAGTCAAATATACCTTTGAATGCTATCTAATAGGAACTTCCATCAGGACGACATGGCTACCTCACCCAAAAATAGATTTTTAGCTTCGCTCAAAATCCGTATATATATATATATATATATATATATATATATATATATATATATATATATATATATATATATATATATATATGTGTATATATATATATATATATATATATATATATATATATATATATATATATATATATATATATATATATATATATATATATATATATTAATAATAATAATAATAATAATAATAATAATAATAATAATAATAATAATAATAATTGTAATAATAATAATAATAATTATTATAATAATAATAATAATAATAATAATAATAAAAAGGTCACGATTTCATTTAATAAAAGGAACTTTTGTCATTTAAGGTCTTGATATTTTCCTGTATTGCAAATTCTTAGATACATGAAAAAATCGGGATTTTTCAAAAAAAAATAGTCAATTAATCAGTCAACTGGAAAAGATAATAATCATTTGTAAGAAATAAATGCTCCTAAAAAAATAAGTTTAGATACTTATTTTTTGTACGGTGTTTTGCGAAATAGGATTTACACATATTTTCTGTTGGGACTTTGCTGAGGATCCCATAAATCCTTAAATCATCTGTAAAATCCAAACATTCTTCGCCAGTGGTGACCGCCATCTCTCTCTCTCTCTCTCTCTCTCTCTCTCTCTCTCTCTCTCTCTCTCTCTCTCTCTCTCTCTCTCTCTCTCTTTCTCTCTCTCTCTCTCTCTTAACGAAGTAAAGTTTATACCCAAGTCTTTTCTTGATGTCTAATGCTTTAATTATTTTCCATTTTCGCTTCTAGACTGGTTTACTTTACTTTGAAAAATTATATCTCACCTTGTTGATTTCATCCCCTTTTTTATTTCTTATTTTTATTGTCTTCAAATTGTTTTGATGGCTCATCGCATTTCTTAATACTTTTTATTCATTCTAACTGGTTCCAGTTTTACACAGGATCTACAGTTAATTTATATTCTCTTATACCCAATTTGATTAGTAACCAAATATGTGTCTCTCCTCTCAGTTGTTTCTGGAATATTTCATTAGAGTCTATCTATCCTTCTTCTATATTTTATGATATGATCCTTTATCTCGGTCTTTGAACTTCCCTTCATGGATATCATCAATTGTATTTTATGAATTTGAACTTCTTTGTTTCTTGTAACTTAAGATGACTCCTTCCGTTGATAAGTGATATCTGTTCCCTCTATACTTCTTTGAAGATTTTACTTTAAACTATATTTCTGCATCTCTCTCTCTCTCTCTCTCTCTCTCTCTCTCTCTCTCTCTCTCTCTCTCTCTCTCTCTCTCTCTCTCTCGACTAGAATTAACTATAAAAATCATATTGAATTTGGCCGATTGTCAATATATTCTCCGTTGAAAAATTCAGTCCTACTGCATGGATATTTTCACCCGTTTATGAAGCTTCAATCCACTTAATTGACGGATTTTCCCTTTTGCCATGAAGGAAATAGCCGAACTTTTTAGGGGGTCTCTATCAGACAACTATAGCTTCGAAATTTATTTATTTCTTATACAGCAGGTAACGAAAATTATAACCTTTTTCAGGACCAAAAGAGAGATAACATAACAATGACATAAAGCTAGCATAAAAGTTATCAAAGATTATATTTCAAATTCAATGCATTCAAAAACTCTGATTTTTTTCAGTAAGTTATAATTTTACTGGTGGCGCATCAATCGTTAAATTTGATATGCATATATAAAGATAAAAAAAAAAAACACTCCATTACATATTCATATTTGAATGATGATTGACCATTGATAGTATGATAAGAAAACAAAAAACTATTTGTGTTAAATTTAACTATACGTTTGAGTAGAGAGGGCATACAACAGATTAACTTTCTGTGACACGTCACTAAAAAGTTACTGATAACTCAGTCCAATCATAAAAAAAAGTATCAACTCAGATATAGTCAAACATGTTCAAAAAGACAAAGTTCTTATTTCAGAAAATGAAGGAAAACAATTGGTGTCAGACACGCCAATCACCGCCCCTCGGACGGAAACCTTCACTATCCATCAATATTAATAAACGGGTGGGAATCTGAACTTGCTGCAATCAGGTAGGGTTGAATTCAGACCTTTCAAGGTTACAGGTCAAAGGTTATAATGCCATGGTAAATCCCATTTGTAGTTTTTATCTGTCAATGATATTAATAAAGTATTCATTTAAACTCGTTTGATAGTTATGGCCCTCTGAAATTCGGTGACCTTGAAAGTTCGTCTCCTTAAAATTTTAACATACCAATCCTCAAAACTGAATTTTCACTATCTTGATATTTAGAATCACATTTCTGGCACAGGAGAATGCAGATTATGGTGTTGGGCTCTAATAAATCGGACAATGTTTAACGCTGTTTCCTCCACCCAAATACTCCTTGCCCACCTCGATATGGACGGGGCAATAAAAAGGTCAAATTCTTATTTGGAACAAAAAATGCTTTTCTTCTAAAGTGAAAACCCCCTTTTTTTTTAATTTGTGCCTGTCCCTAATAATAACAAAATATAGTTTTTCCTTTTTTAAAGGAATTAATCAACGAATAAAGTGGGCAAGTAAATATAGTTCTTTGTTTAGTATATCATTGGTAAAAAAAGTAAAAATACTTTTGAAAACACCATACATTGATATGCGACATCGGTTATAATATGAAATAATTTATCCTGTAAACACACACGAGTACTCACCAACACCAAAACGTTTATATTACTTGTTTGAACTGATAATTGTAGTAAGCACATTATCTATAATGGTGCTTCTTTAAATAAACCTTAATCATTTCCAAGATCCTATAATGTTTTTTAATTGATCATTAGCTGACATGATTCACGATAATTATATACTGGCTCCTATACATATTGAATATATTCCTCTATGAAGTACATTAGCATGTGAAATTATAGTTCGCCTTCGTAGATAAGACACCATCAATACTATTCTGCCATAAGAGAAATGGGTAGTGAGATGCAGGACTGTGCCGAGTAAAAAATAAACAAATAACATATAATACAGTATTAAAAACCAGCCAAGCATTAATCTTGACTCTGAAGCTTGGGTATTATATTTTCATAACTAAAAATGATGCATTTCAGATGAATGCGACGACCAAATTGTTTTACTTATCTCTCATCCAAGTTTCCTCTCTAGAAATTCCCTTCACTTAGCTAGAAGCACTGTAGGCCTGTAATGGAAGTACATTTTCTGTTTAGGGAGAAATAAAACTCTTCTTCATAAACATTCCTCTAACTCTTGGTCCTTTTCTTTCTCGAAAAGTTTTCTTACAACACAAACGTTGCAGAGGCAGTACAGTAAATGCAAATCGTGCTCTAGCCTTCAATTTATCCTGGTTCAAAGTTCCCTGAGGCGACAGGAACCATCCAGACCTTCTCTGCTGGAGGAGTACCTGCCGTCTCGCAGAGAGTCTAAGGACACCAAGACGGTACCCAAGAACTCCAAGACATGTGCGTTTGCTATTTGCAGCTTTTTTAAATTTAATAATTTTGCTTCACAAT
>NC_090742.1:126503083-126505583 GCF_036898095.1 Palaemon carinicauda | reverse complement strand
CACAAGAATAAGTAGAGAAATTACTTGTGATGAAGATAGGAACTCACTACAAAGAGATCTAAACAAAATATATGAATGGGCGGAGATAAATAGGATGGTATTTAACTCCGATAAATTCGAATCAATAAATTATGGAAACAGAGAAGGAATGGTATATGCATACAAGGGACCTAATAAGGAGACAATCACAAACAAAGAAGCAATTAAAGACATTGGTGTAATGTTAAATAGGAATATGTTATGCATCGACCAAATAGCAACACTGTTGGCTAAATGTAAAACAAAAATATGAATGTTATTCAGACACTTTGAAACAAGAAAAGCTGAACACATGATTATGCTTTACAAAAACTTATGTATGTAATACACTCGAGTACTGCAATGTGATATGGTACCCCACACTACCAAAAGGATATTGCGCAAATAGAGAGTGTACAAAGGTCCTATACTGCTAGAATTGAAGAAGTTAAGGACCTTGACTACTGGGAAAGACTACAATTTTTAAAACTATACAGTCTAGAAAGGAGAAGAGAATGCTACATGATAATACAAGCATGGAAGCAAATAGAAGGAATTACTGAAAACATCATGGAGCTAAAAATATCAGAAAGAGCAAACCAAGGTAGATTAATAGTGCCGAAAAATATACCACCTCCACACCATTACATATTGCCTAGGTGCCATTACCTATCATCCCTTGTTGATCGATTTTTTTTTTTTTTCGTAGTTAAAGCATTTTTTTCAAGAATTTTCTCTAATAATCTTATAGTTTTCAGCCAAGCCTCTTGACAGTAAGTTCGACCATTTATTTACATTTATGTATAATTTTATTTTTTTTACATTTTATTTTGATCACAAGTGTTTTTATTATCATAATTGTGAAGGACCTTAGTTAGCCACATGTTTTTATATACCGTCTATGTTTCTGTATTTTTATTCTTTCAACAGTTTTTTTAGTATTTTTTTTTCTTTTTTTGGATACCAAAACAATTTTAAGCAAAAATGTATCATAAATTTCTAATGTAAATAAAATTTTCGTGTTTTATGTAGCCCTGATGATGGGAGTGGATTCCCGAAATGTTGGTGTAGAATGAATATGTAAGATGATCCGAAGTCTTCTTGCCGTCCTCTGCATCCTTATACTTTACTATCTAAATTCTATTCAGGAAAAGTTTTGAAAAAGAGCAATAAAGGTTTCAGAAATCAATTTAACGAAAGTGACCGTCAAGTTTACGTCACTGAAATAAATCTGAAAGTAACGTCACAGTTTTGGGGACAATCTTCGGCATATTAGCTTCCGGCCAAGTCTTCTTATCAAAGGCCATTGGATGTTCGTCAGCTTCTTATTTCCTCTAAAGAGTATAAAAGAAGGACGACGGTTTTTGTTTCATTTACCCTTTGTGCAGCTGAAGTGGAAAAGACACAGGAAAAAGAAGAGAAAGATGAAGAATGGAGCACACAAGGCGGGGAGATGGTTGGTCATTTTTTGGTATGAAAGGGTCACAGAAAATTGCGATATATTTCAGCTGAATTAGGCTGGTGACTGGGCAGTTACAAAGCCTATCTAAGATATGTTGCCCTTCAATTGTTTTTAAAAGATTCCTAAATTGAAATAGAATCTGTGTGTATGATTTATAATTTTCATATTATGTCTTTATCTCCTTCGTTCCTTTTTGGAGAAACAATAAGCAAATGAAAGGTCAAATAAGAAGTTTATTCAACAATAATGATTCTTCCGTTAAACTAAATCCGTAAGCTGTTGATTTTTATCTTTTCAATAAGCCTCATAGAAAAAAACTGTCAACCCTATACCGTTTGCATTTTGGTTGGGGCTCACCATGTTCAAGCAACTGCATTGTGCAGTTGCCTTCATTAATTCTTGTACACTTCACGTGAACCCAAGGAGATGTCTGCCAGCCGTACGTTGTGTCAGTTGACGTTGTGTTTAGCAAGTGAAACTTGGCAACGTAGCTTGTAAAACAAAGTCGCTCAGCTTGTAAACACGGGATCGAAAACATTTTTATTAATTTTACCAAGTGCAGTTAGGACATAACCATATTTTTCAATATAGCACTTCATTCGATTATTAAAACAGTTTTATTAATTTTACAAGGTGCAGTTAAGCACATAACAATATTTTTCTATTTAGAACTTTGTTAAATTAATACAGCCTTTGATCACGTTTGCATGCTCAACAACTTTGTTTTAAAGCAGTGTTGCCAACATTTCCTATTTTGCTAAAGACAGTTACCTGATGCAATGTACAGCTGTCAGACGTTTCATTAGCTTCCCGTTAAGTGTACCGGAATTAATGAAGCCAACTGTATCTGATCCAATGCAATTGTCAAGAACTGTGTTAGTATTTCATCGTTACGTTTTTATGATGCGTCAATTAGAAGTGTTTCTCTCTATATATGAATATTTGTACGTCACGAGTTACTTTAATTTTTCTTTTTCTTAGGATGAATAGGGATTCAAAGTATGAGAACACACGCCTGAA
>NC_090742.1:126500495-126502583 GCF_036898095.1 Palaemon carinicauda | reverse complement strand
ATATTTCAATTACTCGAACACTCCTCACGTCGTACCTGGATGTTTTCTGTCCAGAACTTCGCCAAACGCCCACGGCTCCTGCCAAGCACGGTATTTATCACCATATCAAGACAACGGCACTCCCAGTCTTTGTAAAATTCAGATGTCTGGCACCGGAACGATTGGCAGCCACCGTACAGACGTTCGGCGAAATGGAGGAAATGGGCCTTTGCCAAAAGGCTTCCAGCCCATGGTCGTCACCCTTACACATTATTCTGAAGAAAGATGGCTCCCTCCATCCGTGCGGGGATTAGAGGCACCTGAACATGCAAACAGAACCGGATCACTACCCCCTCCCCAAACATCGCCCACTTGACCTCCTACCTGCGCTTAGCGAAGATTTTCTCTAAGTTCGACCTCCTGAAGGGGTATTATCAGGCGCCTATGAACCCAGAAGACATCCCCAAGACTGCCATCACCACTCCGTTTGTTAAATACACCTTTAATTACTCCTTTTTAGGCCTTCGTAATGCTGGGGCCACGTTTCAACGTCTCATGGATGGCATCGTAGGGGACCTCCCCTTCTGTGTTTGTTATGTGGATGACATATTTGTGTTCTCCTACTCAAAAGAGGAACACCTCTGTCACCTTCGCATCATGCTCGACCGCCAGCAATAAAACGGCCTTGTAGTCCAGTACGACAAATGTACCTTTGGCGCCAACAAAGTGTCGTTCTTAGGGCCCCGCATCACTCCTGAAGGAGTCCATCCCCTCCCTGAGAAGGTAGCCGCCATTCAGGACTTCCCCGCGCCCTCGACCATCAAAGCTTTGCAGGAATTTTTGGGTATGATCAACTATTATCACCGTTTTCTGCCAGCCATTGCCGCCACTCTTGCTCCCCTCTACGGCTCCCTCAAGGGCAAGCCAAAGGACCTGAAGTGGGGTCCCCTTTAAGAAGCTGCCTTCTGTAATGCAAAGAAAACCCTATCAACTGCTGCGGCTCTCACTTTTCCTATCCCATATGCCTTTCTCCTTCTCTCCACTGATGCCAGTGACGTCACTACTGGTGCAGTACTTGAGCAGGTGGTCAACGGCTCGCCCGCACTTTGGCTTTCTTCAGCAGAAAACTGTCCGAGGCAGAATCTGGTTATTCTACCTTCGATCGCGAATTACTGGCGGTGCACCTGGCTGTCTGTCACTATCGCCATTTCTTAGAAGGTACGCCCTTCGTCATTTGCACAGACCATATGCCTCTGGTGCACGACTTCACTCGACAGTCTGACACCTGGTCTGGCCGCCAACGCAGACATCTCTCCGCCGTGGCTGAATACAATTGCACCCTTCAATATGTGCCTGGGAAAATGAATCTCGTTGCCGATGCCATGACAAGAAACATGTTGGCTGCCGTTCAACTGGGATTGGATTACAACGCCCTGGCTGAAGCCTAACGACAGGATCCAGAGTATCAAGCATGTAGGATATCCTGCACGGCCCTCCGTTGAGAAGACTTCCCCCTTGAAGACCACCCTCTTCTGTGACGTCAGTACTGGTGGACCGCGACCTTGGATTCCTGCTCCCATGTGCTGGCAGGTATTTGATTTCATTCACGGCCTTTCACATCCCTCGTGCCGTTCTATTGCACAGCTTCTGAAGGCAAAGTTCATTTGGCACGACATTTCTAAGGATGCTAAGGATTGGGTCCGCTCCTGTACTTCTTACCAAACTTCCAAAGTACATCGACACACGGATTCAGGAGTGGGCACCTTTCCTCAACCTCAGCTTCATTTCACACACATTCACGTCGACGTTGTAGGCCCCCTACCCACATCACAAGGACATCGTTACCTGTTTACCGTCATCGACCTCTCCACTTGTTGGTCTGAAGCCATTCCCATGGAAACTGCAACGTCCGCCTCATGTACATCTGCACTTACTCTCAGGATGGATTGCATGATTTGGTATCCCTGAGCATATTACTTCTCACAGGGGTACCGGTTTCACCTCTCAATTGTGGACATAATTAGCAAATCTCCCGGGCATCACCCTACATCAGATAACTGCATACAACCCCATTGCCAGTGGAATGGTTTAACTTTTTCATCGCACCCT
>NC_090742.1:126482995-126490495 GCF_036898095.1 Palaemon carinicauda | reverse complement strand
TATTCAATTATCCAGGAATAATACAAAGCAGGACGTTAAGGTGATTTTTTTTATTGTTTTTACTTGATGTGTAATAAAATTGCCGTTTTCGTCATCAGTGCATCTGCCTGCAGGTTGACAGCCAAATGATTGACTGTGTGTGTGTGTGGAGAGAGAGAGAGAGAGAGAGAGAGAGAGAGAGAGAGAGAGAGAGGAGCATATTTATTGTAGTATTTTATTTATCTATCAACTGTTGCACATGAATGTTTTTCTTTAGTATTGTTTTTGTTATTTATGTTGATATGAAATAAATCATTACATGTAATGTGATCGTAAAAAAAATCAAGAAAAAAAATATGTTTTAATGTTCTCCTCTGATGTATTAACTCCAATAACGAGATCATTATCATGATAAGAATTTTATGATTAGATTTAAAGTCAAGACTACCTCATTTGAAGCTTTTATGTAAATTCACTCCCCAAAATCAGAGTTGAAGATCTGGGAGCTCTGTTGAAGTTCAGTGAACATAAAGATAAATTCCAGGAAAACGTGAAGCTCAGATGCAAAATGACCACAAGTAACACACAACTTGTTAGGATTCAATCTTATATTTTCTATTTTCATTTTCACGTTGGTTCTTTCGCTTTTGTGTGTATATATATATATATATATATATATTCATTTATGTATATATATATATATATATATATGTGTGTGTGTATATATATATATATACACACACACACATATATATATATATATATATAAATATATATGTGTGTATATATATATATATAGATATATATATAAATATATATATATATATATATATGAATGCATATATATATATATTTATATAAATAAATGAATATATATATATATATATATAAATGCATATATATATATTTATATAAATAAAAGAATATATATATATATATATATATATGTATATATATATATATATATATACATTTATATATATATATATTTATATATACATTTATATATATATATATATATATATATATATTCATTTATTTATATAAATATATATATATATATATATATGCATTTATATATATACATATATATATATATATATATATAAATATATACACACACACACACATATATATATATATATATATATCAAAGTATTCATATGTGAATATATAAATATTTATATAGCAACAATTAATACAGATGTTTCTCGTCCACTAGTCATCTGCCGGATAAAGCCTCAGACATGTCTTTATTCAAGTCTGGGGTTTGGCCAGTTTTCATCTCCACGTTGACCAGTGTGGATTAGTGATAGTGAGAAACTTTTGTCTCATCGTTCACAGCAAAGCAATATAGTATGGATGTCTCCGACTAGCACAGCTTTGGTGATGCACAAACCCTTGCACTACATCAATGAAATAAGACTAAAGCCAAGCTAGAACAGTCAACTGATGCTGGCTCTAAAAACAAGTTGAACAGGAATCCAAATGTTGACAATATATATCAAAACTATCTACAGTCACTTTTAAAGCCGATGTTAGATTTAAAATGCAAGCTAGTTGAATCCGCTTCTATGGGTTGTTTAAACCTATTATTGTTTTTCTTTACTAGAAAGGAATGTAGAATTTGATCAATATATTATTATTATCACTATCCTGAAATGAATACACAAAAGAAATCTTAATTCGAAGATTTTACTCCCACGACTTGAAATCTCCAGAATTGTATTTGATATATGCTACCTTATGTAATGCATATATTTTAATCTATAAAATATTATCTTATAAGTGAAAGCCTGTGGAAATAGGGTTAAAAGAATCTGTATTATATCAGTTTTATAGATCTTTGGTCCTGAGGTTTGTGCATCAATAAAACCTCCATTGCTCAAATCGTTATGAAATAAAAGTTTAAAACTGCTTCAGAAGTCGGGTGACATAAATGTCGTCTCGTCATAAAACCAACAATGAAAAGATTATATATACTTTTTAAATCGTGTTTATTCATTATGAATATCTACATCGTTTATCATGCACGATAAATATAACAAAAATTGCTATCTTGATTTTAAATAACTGTCCTTCCCATATTTGTTATGTGATGATGAGTTATTTTATCATAAATGTCTAGCTATGATATAAGACGTTAAAAAAAATCTAGTCATTCCGTAATTTATTACAAATTTCAAAAGGAAACTACTGTTTTCAGTATTTCGGTCATTAAAAGAAAAAAGATTCCCATTTCTCTGAAACCTCCCAACTTTGAAACCTTTTCTATTTTCGTCTCCTACTGGGGCGAAGCAAATCCCATCCACCCATATCATATTCACAAATGAATGCTAGGATCTCACATTCGTGATATCTTTTTTACATGTCGTCATCGGAGCATAGTGGAAGCCTGCAACTCTATCTTGAGAGAGACACCGTTATACATGATTAATGGAACCGTGACATCTCAATTTCATCTAAAAAAGACTGCATTATTCAGAAATATAGTCTGTAACATAGATGTATTAAGCCTTCCTTCTCTGAGTGTGGATACCTTTAACGGGGTGTATTGCCATGATCAACAAAGCTGTAATAGTCAGGGACACACATACTAGGTTGGTTTGCTGTAAGCAATCAGTCCAAAGTTTCCCACCATGACCAATCCCTAGTGGTTAGCGTACTGAGGAAAATAGCCAAATCCCAGACTGGCCTTTGTACTATTGTGGACTACAAAAAGGCTGCATTTGTTGTTTTTGTATTAACACTTTACTTTTCTTTTTTATTTACGTATATAGTATCTCATGTGTATTACTCGAAGAAAAATATCCTTAGGGAAATATATATATATATGTAATCATCCACTTTACTAATACTCATTGAACTTAGTGAAATACTTTTGTAATTAATTATATTCCTGGTTTATCTAAAAACTTATTTCAATAGAACGTGTCATCAAGGAAATCTATAAATTGAACCGGTTTCATAGTTTGGAATAGAATGATGTTAAATATCTTCATTTGTCGCCTATTTATTATTTTCTTTGTTTTATGAAAAAAGCTGATCATTCAATAGAATTTTATGTACTAACCAGTTTTTAATCCAATATTTGTTAGTGGTTTAGTGGTTTAGTGGTTAGTGGTTTTAAAGTTTAATTGATAAATAAAAAAAGATTCAATATTGGTTAGTGGTTTTAAAGTTTCACTGATCAATGATCAGTGAAACTTTAAAACCACTGACCAAAATTTAATGTTTTTTTTATTAATTAATGAAACTGAAACTACTAACCAATATTGGATATAATTTTATTGAGCAATTAAACTTTAAAACCACTAACGAATATTGGATTTTTTTATAGATCAATGGAACTAACCAATGTTGAACCTTATTTTTTATTCATCAATGAAACTTTAAAACCACTATACAATATTGAATATTTTTTTTTTTTGTATTCATCAATGAAACTTTAAAATCACCGTACAATATTGAAAAAGTTTTTTTTTTTTTTTTTTATTCATCAGTGTAACTTTAAATCAATTAACCAATATTGAATGTTTTTTCGTCCATCAATGAAACTATAAAACCACTTACCAATATTGATTTTTTTTTTCTTATTCATCAATTAAACTTTATAACCACTAACCAATATATAGTTATTTTTTATTGATAAATGAAACTTTAAAACCACTAACCAATAGCTAGGAGATTTCATAAAAAATATCATAATTTGATTAATGTAACATTTACACATTAACTATGATAAACCACTATGGTAATGCTTTGGTCGAAAAATAAGTAGCAGAATATATCTTAGAAACAGGATAAAAATATCAGGCTTGGAATTTCATACATATAGGAGGATATCTTTTGTTACCTCCGCCTACGAAGTTAGAAGGGGGTTATGTTCCCCCCCTGTTTGTATATTTGTTTGTATGCGTGTGTTTGTTTGCGAATACCCATTTGGCCACAAATTTAATCGTGGAGTAGTGAAACTTGCAGGGATTAACTTTTAAGGTACAAGGTTAAGGTCACGGTCAAGGAAAATGTCAGGTTCGCGTAATCAGCTATAAGTTTGGACATCATTGTTACAGAGACTTCAAACTTGGTTCATATTTGAGTGTAAAAAAATCCACTCTAATTAATATATGTTAAGGCTGAAAGTCAAGGTCAAGACCAAGGTCAAGGTCAAGCAAAAGGTCAAATTCGATCATCAACCATAGGGCCGCTGTTTTAATCGTACAGGAATGAAACTTGAGGGACTTTTAAACTGTTACGTAAAGGATGGTCAAAGGTAAAGGTCACGGACGATTAATTCGTCCACATCTCGTAATCAGCCAAAAGTTTGTACATTCTTGTCACAGAGACATCAAACTTGGTTCATATGTGAGTATATGAAAATCAACGCCAGTTAATATATATTAAGTTCAAAGACCAAGGTCGAACCAAAATCCAATTTTAGGTAAAAGGTCAAGTTAGAACAAAAGGTCAAGTAATAAGCTGCCATGGCGGAGGTCAGTGCTCTGCTGGGTGCTCCTTTAGATGAACTGAGTATTGAGGGCAAGCTTAATAGATAAAAAAAGAAAAAAAAAAGAGGTATTGGCTACTCAGCTAATTTTATGCTACTAATCCTGAAGACTTAAGGTTTCTATACTGATAAACATATCAGGAATATATATATACTATATATATATATAATATATATATATATATATATATATATATATATATATATATAATATATATATATATATATATATGACCCGATTTAGGTCGTATTAAGGGGGGTTCACACTTCACGTCTTGGGGAAACAAAGATAGAGGAAATCCATTTTATGGTTAACACAATGTAGAGAAGGAAGGATCATGCACAAATGAGATTCAGTTTGTTAATTTTCCACAGCTGCTATATTTTATCTAAGCTACAAGGGCGCCCTTTAGTTTATCATTACGTTACTTTTACTAAGAAAAAGTCCTCAGAGAAATGGTACTTGTTGGCACTCATTGCTGGCACCCGTGACCTGGACGTAGGTCTAACCACTCAAGCCTCCCAACTCTAACTGCCAAAAACTATGGGGCAGTTCAAGCGGCCACCTTAGCCCTTTCTATGCCCTGATCGATGATTGGCTGTCTTATGAAAACCAATAGAGAGAGATTTTGGGGACGCTAACTTTTAACGAACATTTTTGAGTGCCTAAAGCCACGCCGATAACGACATTCTCAAAGTGGTACCCAAGCCACATCGTAACCGTCTTTCCTTTAACAAAGAAGACAAATCTGTTGCATTCACTTATTCCACACAGTAACAACCTGACTGTGCTTAGCTCACCACTCCTCTTCCCAAATTTTTACGTCCCGTAAAATTCACACTTATCAGATTTTTTTTTCTCAAAAACAATTTTTTTTTCTCTCTCTCTTTTTTTTTTTTTTTTCACTGAACACAAGCTTTCTTTTTCCACTATAGGTTGCCTCTGAGTACCATCCTCTTCGGGAGCATGCAAACATTAAAATTAAATACCTAAACCAAATCAGAGGGCCGGTTGGCGTGTTACAATTGCAAGTTACACAAAGATGAATATCAAGCCCACAATAGATCATACAGAAACACAAAATCAGGTTTAAATACATCGTTATCGAAATTTGGAGCACAAAATCAGAAAAATAATAATGTTTCAAATGCAATAAAATTTCATAAGGACCAACAAATCATCACATACACAAAATAAAAAATGATAAAATTTAAGAGAAATCAAAATGAATAACTTACAATCCCAGCACTCTTTCATACATTTACCATTATAAGAAAACCATTTCTAACACATCCGTGACACTGCAATAAAGAGCAAACTCAAACAGTGAATAATAATAAAAAGAAAAACACTTATCAATAACCGAGCAACATTATTTCTCCTGAAAAACAAAAACATAAGTAATGATGTTCAATTTTCAACCCATAATTAACCATTACCTGTAATAGCACTGAAAACCTCCACCGACAAATGAAATTCTTTAAATGCAGTATACCAAAATGGAAAAACATACATAAAAGCATTGGTGATATCAAAATAAGTATCAACATAGGGTAACGAAATTTGAATTAATTCCAACACAAACACAAATGCAACAAAAAATGTCTCAGTTATCTGTCACCACACCGAAATATATATATTTTTTTCAATCAGCACAACAAAATGGAAAAACATACATTAAACCATTGGTAATAGCAAAATTTGGTACCAACACAAAATAATGAAATTTGAATTATTTCCAACATAACATAAATGCAACAAAAATGTCTCAGTTATCTGTCACCACACCGAAATATATATATATTTTTTATAACCAGCACAACAAAATGGAAAAACATACATAAAACCATTGGTAATTGCAAAAATTGGTACCAACACAAAATAATGAAATTTGAATTATTTCCAACATAACATAAATGCAACAGAAATTTCTCAGTATGATAAATGATATACTCGTGATATGCTTAGAACAAAACCAAAAAAAAACCGAAACAAAATTTAATTCGTCTTTTCACAACAAAATGGAAAAACATACAAAAAAACCATGGTAATAGCATTGGTAATAGCATTGGTAATAGCAAAATTGGTACCAACACAAAATAATGAAATTTTAATTATTTCCAACATAACATAAATGCAACAGAAATTTCTCAGTATGATAAATGATATACTCGTGATATGCTTAGAACAAAACCAAAATAAAACCAAACAAAACTCAATTCATCTTTTCACAAAACACTCGGAATGAACATACGTAAAAGAAACCTGAGTTTTATGACCTCAATCACCTCGTGGTAGACATTATCTCAAGGCCCACGTCCTCTCGCACTCTCCCGTGCTTGAAGGACGGCACAGACACACGCTGTGTCTCTTCCTCACCTTCCTACCTGTCCCCTGGGGGAATGGACCTTTGACGTCCATATGCACTCCATTAAACTTAAAAGGTACTACCGACCATGTTCTGGCCCTTGGTACCACATGCTTGTGGTTACTCATTGAGTTACGCACATAACACTTATTGATAAACCTAATTCCTTAAAAATACTGACACTCTTGCCATCCTTAGGGGAACTTCCTATACCCACATGCCACGCATAAGGTCTTACATCAATTACACAGATGACTTTCTCTACCAAAGGGGAAGGAAGAACAACGCTAGATCAAATTCCGTCTTCAATGAAGAACACACCCTTCCACCTCCGCAAAAAATCCGGGAAATTTGATCTCCTACCTCATTCATACACTCATTCGCGGAACTCAGTCACGGGGGGCAAGTACTCTCTCTCTCTCCCTCCGTAGTTGTCAAGCTCTTCCCATTTTCTATGCGCTCCATCCACAGGTCTACTTGAACCTAATTTCTTTCGTTGTCGTTCCTTCTGCTTTGCGTCGAGTTATTACATCTGTTCTTCGTCGTAGAGTCACTGAGCCCGTGTGTGGGCTCTGGCCGTGTTCCACACCATACACTCCTACGTTTTGCTGGCATCCGTAACGAGCGGTTCTTCACCTTCGTTAC
>NC_090742.1:126475495-126477995 GCF_036898095.1 Palaemon carinicauda | reverse complement strand
TCTATCGCTCCCAGAGGCCGTGTAATAGTGTTTTTGTTTTTTAAATAACCCCTAAAATAACTGATGGATTTCCATATGAAAGCAGGGAGCGCTTCATAAAATGTCCTAATTTTGGGAAATACTGTGCATTGCCAATTACGTTTCATTAACTTTTTTACTTAAGGAAATAATGCTAAAGCCAGTTTTAGCCATCCACACATTCGCAAAAGTGATGACGTCCCTCAGTGACGTTGTTATAACGTTTCTTCCCCTGTACCTCCCATCCCACGAATTGTTAAACGCCTGTTTAACTCCATAGATAATTGTCATATGACCTACCCCAAGCAATACGAAATTCTTTTGTCAGTAAAAGTTCAGCTTACCTGGTAATGTGATTCGTGACTTTAGACTTTACTTAAACACAAGACCAACGTTTTATATCTTACCCACTCACTTACATTGAAGATCAAGAATGAGACTTATGACAGGAGACGAAAGAAGCCATGCTAACACTACACTTCGCACCTCAAGCGAGTGTTGGTAAAGCAATAGAAATATAGTTTTCTTTAGGTTAAGCCGTAGGACTCATTCTTCCATACAACACAGGTTACTCGATACATCACTTGCTAGGAAGAAATTGACAGAGAGGATTGTCTGATATAATTTATCATATCAATTTCACCAGAGAGAGTAGCTTGAATTCCTTAGAAGGTAAACTTCTAAAAGATGTTTCATATAAGGGCATTGACATCGGCCATTTGATAAATTTTGAAATCATATATTTATATATATATATATATATATATATATATATATATATATATATATATATATATATATATATATATATGTGTGTGTGTGTGTGTGTGTGTGTGTGTGTGTGTTCATACATACATAAGATTTATTATATTTCAACCTATAGTTTTATATATTTATTTACGTTATAAGTACCAGTACCTATTTTTGTTACTTAAAAGGTATATGACAAATATCATTGCGACTTTGTCACTGGAATTATACCAACTTCAATTAATGAACCAATGAACCTTACTTTGAGAAATCCATTAACATTGTCTACATGCCAAGCTGATATACTCGTATCAAAGTATTCATTAGCTTTGCTTTTCCAAAATAATGTTATCACCAATTGCTGGAAACCATAGATTTATGAGGGATGAAAAAAACAAAACAAGAAATGGACACTTATACATTTTACTCATCATCACTCTCAAGGAAAAAATTGTTTTCTATTTCTACTAATGGTTTTTTTTTTTTTTTTTTTTTTTTTTTTTTTTCAGTCGCAAATCTAAAATTTGTAGGAGTCCGAGTAGAATATCTCCCAGTGCGATTCGACACCCCTGTTTTTGACCTCTTCTATTATGTTTGATAATTAATTTGTGTTAACCATCTAATCATTATCTACCACCATAAAACATTTTATTGCTCTTCCGGCTCATTTTATATGTGCAGTACAGTCTTTCCTAACAGGGATTTACTCGGTAGCCTAATAACAATGAGAATGAAGGAAACAAGACAAGAAGGAAGGGGGGGGGGTTACTAGGATAGCCATAGGTGTAAACACCGAAGGAGGGTTGGGGGAACCTCTGCGTCACAGTTACGTGATTAAGTACCACTTCTTCGAAACGCTCTGAAGGAAGGGAAGAAGTTCCTCTTTTTTCTAAGAGTAAACGGGTTAATTAAGCACATCTGTCAATTCATTATACCACCAAAAATTACGCCAATGTTTGAAACATTCATTGTTGTAGTTTCATGGAAATTCATAAGCCGTTGTGTTAGATATTTGGGAAAAACACTATTACAGGGCCTCTGGAAACGATAGGTAGTATTCTTTAAGCATAGAAAATAAGAAATATGACATGTATAAATTCCTCGTTTCAGTAATTTAATAAATCAAAATAAAACAACTGCAAAGAGAACCAGGATGAAAGTGAACTTTAAAAGTAAGGCGGAAATTATACACAATCATTTTGCTATCAGCTTCCTTAGTTCATTTCTTAGGACAATAACCTTTAAAGCTTATCTCGGCTAAAGATGGCTGAATAGACTAATAATCATATTTTGAGGTATTATTATTATTATTATTATTATTATTATTATTAGCTAAAATACAATCCTAGTTAAAAAAGAATGATGCTCTAAGCCCAAAGGCTTAACAGTTAAAGATTTCGGAAAAATATCGCGACCCTTAGATAAACTTAGAAAAACAGAGAATTTTGAATGGAGTCATAGAGTTGCTGGATGACGACGGAGTTCTCTGCTTGTTAGCGTTCACCTCACGAGCGTTGAAGGGCCTGGAAACCGGTTATTCAGTTTTAGATAAGGAGGCACTGGCCATTAAGTGGGTATTAGAACGAAATCGTTATTGTCTGTTGGGACATAGAATTTGTATTAAGTCTGGTCATCAACCCATATCGTATATTTTCAAGATCAGATTTGTCAAGTCGTCAGGCTAGATGGTTGGAAGCATTGTTAGAATTCGATATCGTTGGATTCGAATATA
>NC_090742.1:126460495-126465495 GCF_036898095.1 Palaemon carinicauda | reverse complement strand
TATATATATATATATATATATATATATATATATATATATATATATATATATATATATATAAACTCCGGTCACGGTCACCGACAAGACATATGACTACTGGTCTCTCCCTGTCCTTCGGTGAGAGGGGTTTTAGTTAGAAAAGGGAGATGGTTGAAACTGTGTGTGTATGCGCTATTTAAATATTTAGCCATCATTTTTGACGGGTCGCTTACACTGTTAGTTGAATAATATAGGTCTGCCTAGGATAAAGGATAAGAAATCCTGCCGAAATTATTCTTCAGATGGTCGGGAATGATGTTTCATCTAGTATAACTTATTTTTGGGTGATCAATCTTATATAAAAGGATGTTCCATCCTTCCAAAGATTGATGATTATTGAGTGTTTTCTCGGCACTAAAATAATTCACTGGCTACATAATTATAATTTATGTTCTATTTCAATGAATTTGAATATGTAAGCTATTGAAATTGGACATTTAATGTTGGATACAGAGGAATCATTACAAGTGGGAATCTTTTTTATCTGTATGTGTAAAGTATTGAAAGTATGTAATTCTATCAAAAAGCATTCAAGCAAAATTTAATATAATATTCATGTTAAAAAAATAGAATCTCTCTTGATCTTTCAATGACATCGAGTTCTTTGCTTTTCCCTTACCTGCGATCTAACACAGCCTCAATAAAACCATACTAAGTGCTTCTATTTTATCAACTTTTTTTTTTCTTATTGCCTAAATTTATTTAAAATAATTAGCCATTTTAGATATGAAAATATTGCATTACATAGTTACTTATTCATGATAATTGAAAGAGCATTATTGGTAAGAGAACATTATTTTCTTATGCTAGGTTATACCTCTTTTTCCCTTATGTTTTCATAATATTCTTTTGACGTAATTCTATCTTTTCCAATAATTGATGTACGCATTTAATCTTTATGACATTTTCTTGGCTATTTAAAACATCATTAAATAATATATTTCTCCTTCAGTGTTTTTCTAATGTATTTTATCGAGTGACTAAACTTAATATAAAATTTGGTACTGTATCCATAAAAACGAAGAATTTTTTGGTTGCCTCATTAAATGAGCAAAGCCAGGAGACCTCGATAAGTCATAAATGTGATTTGTAAAGATGATCAGGTACTTCTTCAATCTAATTGTTAATAACAATTTCCCTGCAGCCAACCGCCAAATCTCTCCCATCCTCTAAAAATGTGTCAACTCAAATAATAACAAGAAATTCGTGAAGAATTACCTCTACTCGAAAACACCTCATTTACTGCTCATCCAGGACTGTCCATATGCTCTACATTGCCAAGGTATTTCTACTGCTAAATCTATTTTTGACAAGGTAAATAATTGGGAACAAAACGTAAGAGAAAAATAAGATTTCCTTCTGGCCTAGCGGCATTCTATCACTGGAGCGACGTAATTACCTCCACCACCAAAGTTGGAAGGAGGATATGTTTTCACCACTGTTTGTGTGTTTCTTTGTGAACAGCGTCTGGGCCACAATTTTAATCGTAGAGTAATGAGACTTTAAGGAATTAACTGCTATGTAAAAAGCTGAAAATTTGTTACATTTTGGAAGGTCATGGTCAAAGGTCAAGGTCACGGTCAAGGAAAATGTCCAGTTTACGTAATCAGTCATAAGTTTGGACATCGTTGTCACAGAGACTTCAAATTTGGTTAAATTTTTTAATGTATGAAATTCATGCCAATTAATACATGAAAAGATCAAAGGTGAAGGTCGAGCACAAGGTCGAGAAATAAGCTACTGCGGCGGAGGTCTATGCTCTACTGAGTGCCCCTCTATTTAAGATTATTTTAGAGATATTTTTTCGTTCAGACGTGTAAAAAAAAAAAAATCATAAATTCCGACATTGGTGTTATGATGTAAAATATATTAGGAAGACTAAACCTGATGAATTAGTTACTCAAAATAAGCCAATTGTAGCAATTTTCGTTATATATAAATATTAGTGTGAGATGAGGAATGGAGAAGTATTGATTTAAAAGCTCAAGATTAGAAACGACTGCTGAAATTCAACCGAGGTCCTTTGCGTCAATAGGCGTACGAGATGATGATGATGAATATTAGTAAGGCTGAAAATATGGTTTAAATATTTATGCAATTTATGAAAAACTTACTTTTTTATCAACTATTTGCGCCATTGGTCTATACCTTTATACTGGTTATTTATTGCCGGAAGTTGAATATCTAAATAATGTTTATAAAGAATATTATGATATTCGTTTATATGTTTTCACATGTTAGTGTGCAATTTACTAATTAAATATGTAAATAATATATATCTTTGAGTTTTAAAGGAGGAACGATATCGTGTTGGGTACAAGGTAGATATAAATCTTTCCATCATCATCACCTTCACCTAGTCATTATTCATAGCCTCACCATTATTAGTTTTTAGATTATTCAGAGACAAAACTTTTATTATAAAAACAATTTCATATAATGTACTAACATAAATTAAAACATTCAAGTTGAAATAATTTGAATAATGTTTGTCTTGAATGGAAATATGTTTTTTTGGTGGAAGACATGTAGGTAAAATCTTGTTATAGTTGAATTCTACCCACAATTCAGAAAATCTCTGCTGGATCTGTCATCATCAGAAACTTGCTAAATATGTCATCGGTATACTCTCGTCCTTTTTTTTTTCCTTAGGATTTTCATAACAGTAGAGCCCCTAATTATAACGAAAAGCAAGGCTTGGTAGAGTCTTTTTTTCTATTACCTAAAATGTATCGATTTAATCTTTTCCTACTCCTCATTCCTTGGTTTTCTTTTGCTTTCCTTCCTATTAAGTCGCGTTTTCGTATATTATAAACCAAAATCCAAATCCCTCAAATGCAAATACTCATCAGAATCCATGTTGATGTGGTGCATTGGAACTGGTTTGCAAATACAATCTGCAATGCATTGCAATGCTGTTTTTCCATCCTGGTATTGTCTGCAATATAGGAGTACTGAGGTCTTGCGATCAAAGCACCCTGTTGCTGGGAATTCAGTTCAAATTGTGTTTTAGTCTATGAAAATTAATGCGTAAAAATATTTTTCTAACTAGTTATAACCTTTACCTTATATATTAAAAAGAATAAATAATATATAGAATTAATTTACATTCATGGAAAATTACATCTAGGTTTTAAAAGTTTTGTCAACAAATCCCATAAAAAAGAAATCCTTCTAATAACAGTTTTCTTAGTATTTTATAAAAAAAATGTATATACAAAGACAGCGTCTAGTTATATGATAACAATATATTAATATGAGGAAAATATATTGAGAGTCTAAGTACTCTTAACATATATATATATATATATATATATATATATATATATATATATATAAATATATATATATAAATATATATATATATATATATATATATATATATATATATATATATATATATATATATATATATAAATATATATATATATATATATATATATATATATATATATATATATATATATATATTTATATATATATATATATATATATATATATATATATATATATATATATATATATATATATATATTATATCTAGAGTATTTTACTTTATTTTTATCGATGCACAGAACCTCTGATGATGATCATAAATGTCCACGTGGTTTGGTTTTATTATTTCTCATATTTTAAACAAAACGTAATAAAACAGGGACACCAGAAAGCTAATAACTTTTTCTTTTTAAAGTATACTTTTCATTATAGTATACACATATATGCTTACAATTTAGAACTGTCATGTTCACATGGGAATTATGATTTCCAATATTGTGTAAGAGGATCATAACATCGACGGTCCTCCTAACAAAAGAAAGATGAATTTCAAGTGTTCGACTCAGGAAGGAACAAACGTTTATCTATTCAACATAAGGTTTTTCTAAAATATGAGAAAGTAGAAGATTAAATGACCGAAGTACAGAAGGAGCAAATCATCATTTCTTATAAGTTTATGGCTATATAAAAAAGATCATTCACCATAATGATTCTTCGCATATATTAAAAACTGAGAAACTTTCAAAGTTAGGCATATGAAAAGGTTAAAAAAATACCAATCATTAGAAAAACTCAAAATTACTGTAATATGCTGTGTAATCTTTATTCCACGGTCAGTTTATTACTTCTTCACAAGCAACTAATTGGAAAAGTTACTTTCATACCAGGAAAAAAAAATGTATTATTTTTTTTTCATATTTCCCTTTAGAGGTAAATAATTCTATCATAATTTGAATTTCTATGTCAATTATCATTTCAACTAAGCAGTAAGTACAATCTAATATATATATATAAATATATATATATATATACATTTATATATACATATATATATATATATATATATATATATATATATATATATATATATATATATATATATATATATATATATTTATAAATTTCTATCTCATACTTGGGATCGAACGCTAGCCCCTTCTAATGAAAGGCCAGGTCGAAACCAACCATGCCACGAGAGGCCATACAAGAAATCGGAACCTGACGCTACCCTGCTGTCCGAGAATTTACCTGGTGAAACATCAGTCTCTTACCAGCGAGATTTACCCGATTTCCCGGCCCACCATGTGACACAATTGGTAATAATTCATTCAAATTACCCCTAATGAGTCAATATGGATAAATATCAACACAACATCGTGTTCAAATAGAAATAAATTTTTACTTCATACTTGGGATCGAACGCTAGCCCCTTCTAATGAAAAGCCAGGTCGAAACCAACCATGCCACGAGAGGCCATTGAAAGAAATTGGAACCTGACGCTACCCAGGGGCTAGCGTTCGATCCCAAGTATGAGGTAGAAATTTATTTCTATTTGAACACGATGTTGTGTTGATATTTATCCATATATATTTATATATATATATATATATATATATATATATATATATATATATATATATATATATATATATATATATACATATATGTGTGTATATATGTATATA
>NC_090742.1:126450495-126455495 GCF_036898095.1 Palaemon carinicauda | reverse complement strand
GTGAATTATTGTTTTATATGACGGTCTGTAACCCGGTTATAGCATTCAATTGCATTTGTAAGGAAACTCTCAGTTTTTCTTAATTGACAACAGAATCATATCAAAAGTAAATTAGCATCAATTCAACTATGTTTAGTAATATTAAGATGCATATTTTCATGATATCACAAAACGTAATTAGCTTCTTTTATATATCCGACGTTTTCGACAACCATCAAATTTGTCAATAGGTCTAACGTAATACGCTCATATATTTCTGAGTTTACATCGGCAATGAAAATAAGCTTATTAAATGAATAGCAATTATTCCTGTATTTTATAGCTAACTCATGTGCATCAGGAAGAATGAAGAAAACAAACATTAATAATTATTTCCTTCCCCTATTTTATCATCCCGTCCACTGCATACAGTATATCGGATTTCAACACATTTCAATAACGGGTTTCATGCATTACCTTATGGAATAAAAACCGGAAAAAAATAAGAAGTTATTGTCATGGAACCACAAATATTTAGGAGAAAACTTTGAAATAACCCATCATCTTAGAAAATCATTCGATATTTTTGGAAGGGTTTCCAATATATTTGTTATTACCTACGGGTTATATCTCAATTTCCTCTTGCTTGCGTTGTGCCTCCGAGATGAGAGTTTCAATCAGATTGTGGTTTAAGAAAACAAAACCTATTTAATGATATTGAATTTATTTTTTATAGTTTTCAATGATGTGTTTAACTTACATATATTGGGAGCTTATTTCATGATTATTCACTAATAGATGAAAGTGAATTCATAGTAGTAAAACTTTACACAAAATGTCTGCAAGAAGGCCCTCTACATAAAGACTGGAAAAACCTTATCACTATACTAATTCAGAAATAGGGATACACAAAACTCCTGAAAAATTCCCGCCCTGTGAGTTTACTTTCCGTAATATATGAAAGGTTAACAAAGATCCTATTAGGCCAAATAAATAGAGAGCTAAACTTTAATCAGCCAATAGAGTATAGGCAGGTTTTAGAAGCGGATATTTAACAACTGACCATATCTTAACCAGCTAATGGAAAAATCAACAGAATATGACAAACCTTTATAAATGACATGTATAGGCTATGAGAAAGATTTAGATACTTTCAAAACTGCACCATTAATAAAACCCCTTCAAAGACAAGGAGTAGGTAAGTCTTATTTTAAAACACATGAAGATATCTATACGGGAAGTACAGCAAACCTAAAACTACATAAAGATAGTGAGAAAATTTTCATTGAGAAAGGAGTTAGACAGGGAGACCACATTTCTTCCAAATCATTCAAAACTTACCTAAAAGAAGTTTTTAGAAAATTATAATTGGGAAATGTAGGAATCAATAATAATGGGGAATATCTTACCAACTTAAGATTTGCAGATGACATAGTTCTATTTAGTAAATTCTGAGAGTAACTGAAAAGGATGATAGAAGATTTGAATAGAGAAAGCAGAAATGTATGAATAAAAGAGAATACGAGTAAAGCTAACCTAATTTTCAATGAAAATGCAGAAAAACTATAAACAGAGTTATGGACGAATCTCTAAAGATTGTTAATGAATGTTTGTAGTTGAGACAGACAGTAAGTGTTTCCCCAGGACATGAGACTAAAATAAAAAAAATGATAAGTATAGGATGGAGAGATTCTGGTTATCAAAATGAGAATATGAAAAACAGAATGTCCCTATCTATAAAATGTAAAGTATTTAATCGATAATCCAACCAGTATTAACTTATGTATAAAAAACCTGAAGCCTTAATAAAGCCCTAGGGCATGGGCTAATTATACCTCAAAGAGCTATACAAAGAATAATGATGGGAAAATAACTAAGAAACAGAAAAAGAGCAGCATGGATACGTGAGCAAAGTAAAGTAGAGGGTATTCTAACAAGTAAGAAAAGAAAATGGACATGGGTAGGACATATACAGTAATGCAATTAACAGATAATTCACTGACAAGAACAATAACCGAATGGGTCCCTAGATATTGTAAACGAAGCAGGGAAGGAAGAGAAGGCGATGCATTGATGAGCTAAGAAAAATTGCGAGTATAAACTGGCACAGATTGACCATAAACAGACGTGTGTGGGAAGAAATTTCCAAAACATTTTTCCTACAATGAACTAGCAATGGCTAATAATATATATATATATATATATATATATATATATATATATATATATATATATATATATATATATATATATATATATATATATATATATATATATATATATATATATATACACGTGTGTGTGTGTGTAAATATTAACCACAATGGCATTTTATGCTGAATTCTATCTTTGGGAATGTGTATACACAGGGAATTCCTTTAAAGAAAAAGGTTTCTGGCGGGGTAAAAACTCGAATTTATGTCCTTAACCGAAGTAATGCCTGGAACGATGACTTTACCAATCGAGCTATCAAGAGTGATATAAGTTCGATTCAAGTCCACTGTACGTATACCTATCAAATTTATGAATTTGATCTTAGACTGGAAATCAACCCATCTCCACCATGATAGCTGATTAGTGAGTTAGGCATTAAACTCTGTTTATCATTAGTATTTAAAAAATAAGTAGCTTACCTTTTTTTATTAAGGTATTATACAGGAATTACTTGCATGGATGAATAAAAAAAGCACATAAAGATGGCTATAGCGCAGCTGACCATCATAAAATTACCATAAAGTTGTGATAATATCAGTAAACTATACCCTTATACTCATACAATCAATTCCAATCGTGATAAAAGATTGTAGAAGATTAGGACTTCCATTCATCTGTTTGTGTGGTAGTTGAACAATATTTTCTCATAACAAAAATTGCACTATATTTTCACCTTCGGTAATTTCGTTACGACGAAGATTATGTTTTGATACGAGTGTATCTATTTGTGTGTATGCATGTGTTTGTAATTTGAATAACTCAAAAACTACTAGACTGAATTTCATTAAATTTAGTGGAATGGTTGGTCATGATCCAAGAACATTTTGTTTAGATTTGTTGAGTGATTGGGTCAATAGTCAAGGCCAAGGTCACAAAAAGGTCAAATCAGTCTTTTTGCTAGATGGTGGCCAATTTTTATCTGATATGAATGAAATAGTACTAAAATGTGCATAAGTCAATTTCCTGTCTTTTGATGCATATTATAATATGGTGATTTCATTGGAAAAAGTGGTGGTGACGTAATTATGACTTTTATCTATCTGTACAATTGAAATTTCGATTTATAGACATTGTTTCCTGACAGTGTTATCTTCTTCAAAATGGTGTTTTCCTTGCGTACTCTTCCTGACAATATCCAACAGCAGGAAGTGTCGTTTCCTGAGATTTTATGAGTCTTTAGAGGATCAGGTTGCGTGATTGCTATCATGGTGTAATGTACTTCGTGCTGTATTTATGTGTAACATAAATCATGTACTTCTTTTGTATTTATTTACCTTATGAAAAAAATGTAAAAATAAGTATTGGATAGTTTAAAGTTATTTCTTTGATTAAAAGTTTGTCATGACAATATTGTATTAGATAAAAGTAAATTTAACCAAATATTTTCATTCCTTAAGATTCATATATTTTGAGTAATGATAAGGAGTTGGGAATAAAGTTCAGCTTGAAAAAGAATATATATTCTTTATTAACTTTGTCGAGGTAACCCTTCACTATTCCATATGAGTGATGTCTTCCTGACGAAGTTACCGCGAAAAACACTGGCAGTAATTCCGTACGAATCCACCATGCACCGAAAGGATTTCTTACAACTAGTTGAGTAGGTTCCTCTGGCCCAAACATCAGCAGAAGACAATCAACCACCTATAGCAGTGGTCGCCACAGACCGTGACCACTGAGAATACTTGTAAATGACGAATATAGAGACGGCGAACGAAATATCCCCTCCGCTCCGGTACACCGCTCTAAGAACAAGCGTTTTATTCGACAAACCCTATGATACAACCGCTATGAACCAAAGGGCCTTTGTTTCTTACTGTGGAGATTAGGGAGTGAGGCTCAAATGTGGGAACAGGGGTGCAGGTTGTAAAAAAGCATGCAGTAGGCTACAGCAGCGACACAACCGACTGAATACCTCGACCAGAAAAAAACAAATCTGCCTTTCGTTATATTGCTTTCGGGAAATGGAAAAAAGACCTGTGCTGGTTTATACATCACCTGTGAGACGTCCGGGACGGATTTCCTCGTCGATACGCGATCATGCATATTGTTTGTCCCAGTCCCACCCCCAACCTCAAAACGAGCAGATTTCCGTCATACTGATAAACGTATCCAGACTGAGACGCATTCAGAGAGATGCCTTGAGAGCCCCCATCACCCCAGGGGCAGATTCAAGCTTCACGCTACTGTTCTTTAAAAGAAATAATTATTATCAATATTGCAAAAATAGAAGTTTGGCTTTAGTTTACTATAGCTATAACTGTGAATATGTTATTCAATATACATAGAGACCAAACAAGGTTCCAAAGACCAACAACATTAGACAGAATTCGTAATTTCATCGCGGTAATTATACGTGGTAATTACATCGCATGGTAATTACATCTCATGCATTTTCACCGCATTAAAAGTACATCGCAATATATCACATCGTCTGTAATTTCATCGTCTTGAATTTTTTAAGATTATTAATCTTTAGTTGTTTTATGCTTTTCATGATTGTGTTTATATTAACCACGAAAATTTTTATTTTAAAAAGGAAAAATAAATATTTAGTATTAATAGGGTTTTAAATAAGCTTTTATTTTTTTGTTCGGCTTCGAGAACTGTTAGCTGTTTGACACCAGTCTTATTTCAAATAGACAATAATTGCCCAGTAGATTCCCTCGTAAACTTTTTAAAGAAAATAGATGTTTTTTTTACAAATTATAGTTGCTTTTATGGTTTTATAATAGCATATTTTTAAGACAAGTTTTATGATAGATTTTAGAACACACACACACACACACACAAACACACACACACAT
>NC_090742.1:126440495-126447995 GCF_036898095.1 Palaemon carinicauda | reverse complement strand
ACCCACCTAGCAACATGTATATAGAGAGATAAATTCACATTGTTAAAAAACAAACATCTAATACTTCAGATATGGTAGTGTTCAGTCTAATCTTATTTTCAAGCATTTTCTAATCATTTTGAAGGTTACTTTTCTTATCCTTTTTAGTTTATACTTCCTGTACACAATTCATATAGCCATAAGTCCTGAAAAGCAAAAACAAAAAACTACTGTCTTTTATATGTTTATATCAAGGAAATTAGGAAACGGAGAAGTATTGAACTATTTTCAATTCTTTAATAACATAATGCATATGATTACATAAGGAAATTTGTATTTATGGGGTCCCTCCATATATTCTCCTAAATGACAATAAATGAAAGATTTTACCTTGCATGAAATTAACAATTTCACTTAAATAACTACCAAATTGTATTGCATGGAATAATTAGAGGTTTATTATTTGCAAAATGGTATAGCATGGAACAATTTGCCTATATATTTCAGAATGTGATATGAAATAATTTACCATTAATATTTTGCTTATCAGCATGATAAGGAAGGATATATTGAATAATAATCTTCCATGTTTTGGAAGGACCAGTTGTGTACATTTGGATTGGATTTTGAAGTAATTAAATATCATATACAGAATGTTATATAGCATGATTTCAAACGATTTACCATAATGGTTCTGGTGGTGGTGTAATATTGATAAATTTACCGTATATATACTGCCAAACGGTATGATATAAATATTTGCCGGTGACTGGTTTTTTCTGGTATTGATAGAACGCTAGTTTTATATTCTAAATCTTTCATCACTTGGAATGACCTTTTTTTTTTTTTTTTTTTTTTATATTAACCCTGATCTATTCAAACGTAATTCACAAGAAATTTCAGGTATTTTGTGTTATTACAATTTACCATCCACATCCTTGTTTTAGAGATATTGATCACAGAACGCATACACTTGCACACACCCTCACCCACGCACATATACATATGACGAAGCCACCGCAACTTAACCGTTTAACGGGCAAGTGATCAATGCAGGTTTTATTTATTTTTATTTTAACTTTACAAATGTATTAATCACGCCACTCTGGCGTAGCTCACGCCATATTTTTTCATCCAACAGATGTGCTCCTTTAATCTCCAGTCAATCAATTACAGTACCCTACTACATCCAGTTGTAAGAAAACCAGCCTCGATGTCGGTATCAGCACACCACTCAATTGTACAGATTTCATTTTCGTAACTCCTACAGCGTCAGTAATTATGGTAAGTTTCTGAAAATATCACAATACATTTCTAAATTATTTTTTTTTTTTTGTGTGTAAAGGCTTTTGCATGACCTTCCTATGACAACGAAATGCTCATAAGGGATTTATTGTTCCGTCTCCCTGCTACCGTGTGGTCTTCATCTAGAGCAGCGGTTCCCAACTACTTTTGGTCATTACCCCACTTTTTCCAAAATCCTGGCTAGCGCCAAGCTCGTTACCCCCACATCATTTCTATAATTTTGTATATGATTAAACAAAACAAAAGTCTTCTAGTTGGTCGAGCCTTCCTTTATTCGTTTATTATTGAGGTAAGTATATCAAGAAGTACTATTACTTATGTTGAAAATAATTTTTTTTTTTTTACATATGAGGTTGAAAATAAATGGAGAAAATGTATAATTGAAATAATGTTCATCAGGGTGAAAAAAGACAAATAAATCAATAAATACTTCTGCTTGAAATAAATCTAATAATTTCATGTGAGTAATCACACCTTCAGTTGAAAATAAGAAGGAAATATATCTGTACTTTACAGAATCCCACCTTCAGTTGAAAATAAGGAGAAAATATATCTGTACTTAACAAAAATCTTCAGTGGTGGGAATAATAACACCGGTATGAGATATTTTCAGCAATGCGAGGAGATAGTTTTGTAAGGGAACTTCTGATGTCATTTTTGGGGTTCAATCTATTTCTGTATTTGCTTCAGATGGTCAAAATACCTGAAGAGCCAGCCTCACAATGTAAATTGAACCAAATGGTAAAAGCATCTCAACTGATTCTAAAGTTGTCAGAGGGAACTCTTTGTTATAGCTAATCCAAAATGAAAATAATTCCATGGGGTTAAATTCCTCCTGTATGGGGTTGCTTGATTTTATTTCAAGTATTTCTTTTAAGAGTCCTCTTGGTTCATCTGGCAGATGTTCTGTGTTACATGTGAATGGATTCGGAATCCAAGCATTGTTGAGTGGGTTAATTTCATAGAAATAGTCTTCCATCCTCAGACGCAGGCTATTTAAATGCTCACTCATTATTCGCTGCATATCACTCAAGTGTATAGAATCTTTATCTTCCAGAAACTCTCCTAAACTAGGAAATGCAGCTATTCTGCCAATTTTAATTTCGAGTCCCAAAACAATCCATTTTGGTACGAAATGCTTGTACTTTTCATTCAATCAGATAATATTTTCTTCAGGGCCTTGCAATGATGTGTTCAGGGCATTTATTTATCAAAAATATGTCCACTTAACAGCACAGAATGGACATACATTTTGGAACTCTGAGTTCCCTTGCTGAATTATGCCCCTCATCGTCCAAATACATTTCAATCTCAGTTTTCAGCTGAAATACTCGTTCTAGAACATTTCCTCGGGATATCCATCATACAACAGACAGTGATGTTTGAATTCAATGCCCCCACACAAAGAACTAGTCTTGAGTTTAAAGCACTTGACATAATTTAATCAACTATTTTCATGACAGCACACATCACCTCCTCCAAATCAGGTTGCTGAGACTCCACTGCCGGTACTTGACGATATATAATACAGTGTGTTGCAAGATCCAAAGGATATCCTTTTGGGTATACGTAAAAAATCCTAAGTTAACACATGGTGTAGATGGCACACCATCTGTTGTTACTCCAATGCAGTGTTTCCAATCTAGTTATATATTTGGTTCATCAAAAATGCATCAACTTTTTCTGAATACATCCACACCCTTTGCAGTTGTTTGGAATGAACTGCACTGTCTGCACGTAATTAGATCTTCAATTTTCCTTTCTCCTTCGTATCGGATTTATACCATTAATTGTGCATTATTCGTAACATCATTGGTTTCACCCAGTTGGATGGTGAAGATACCACTGTTTTTTTTTACATGTGAAATTAATTGATCCTTAATATCCTTAGATATTAAGGATATCAGAATGAAAACTGTCATTACCCCCATCAAAAGCAAAATTACCCCCAGTGGGGCAATTTACCCCTATTTGGGAACCGCTGATCTAGAGTATACCCATTTGATAGAAATTCATAGAACATTACTGATGGTGATAAAGACAAAAAATAGTCACTTCTTGTTATGCTGATATAGCCTAGTGATACATAGTTACCTTTAATGCTATTTTTATTAAAAGAGTAGAGTTGATAAGACAGTAATGACTGTAGTATTAACATGTAATTCTAATATAGCCTTGTGAGATATAAACACCTCTAGTGCTATTGTCCGTGGACTTCATAAGACAGCAATGCAAATAATATTTACTTTCAGTAATGTTGATCTAGCTTAGTGATATATAGTTCCTTTTAATGCACCTATTGAACATATGAAACAGATTATATAATGCAAATGGGGTTTTAATAGCCCTAAATATCTATTTTTTTTTTTTTTTTTTTTGCTTTTATTTCAGATTCCAGCATTCAGCATCCAGTTCTCTGGCGTCATCATCGACATGGATGTGGCACAGATGCCAAGTATAGAAGATTACTAGCCACAGGTGGCTAAAGAGATGTCTCCTAATCGGTTTTAACATCTAGAACCTTTATACCCTTTAGCAATAATAGAAATTTCTGGACCATCGCTGACTGACTCTTCAAGATTCAACCACTCTTTGATGCTGTTATCAGGGAGTTTTAGATCGTTGCCGAGTCTTCAACAATTGGTCGATGAGGTTATTTTGGGTTGAAGAGGAAGTGGGGCAGGATTCTTACGCAAGTATATCCAAGACCATGCTGAAAAGGGAATATAAGTTTATCTGTAGTGCAAGTATTTATAGGTTTATTCAAGATATCCTCCATCACCAAGGATAAACCACTTTCTCCAGCCATGAAACTTGCCTCATCCAAGAGTCCACGATGCAAGTCAGCAGAAAAGCTGTTATTGCTCTTATCAATTTCCTGAAGAGACCAAACTATTCAGCCATCTATGCAGACACCTGGTTTAGGAGTATTGGCATAGCGGAGTACCTCACGGAACAGTAGGGTTACATATATGTGGGAACTACCAGGACAAACAAGACTAGTTATCCACCTGTAATTTATGTAAAGCAGTTGGAGAAAAACCCAATACCACCGGAGAGTCATGAAGCCTACTCAACTAATGAAATTCTTGCCATGAGTTGGAAGGACAACAGTATTATCACTGCCCCAATTTCCCCCAATAGTAAATTGGGATGAAGGGGCCATTGACAAGGCTAACATGCTGATCTGTGTTCACAAGACTTCTATGAGAGTAAAATCGTGGTAGATCAAGCTGTCTGGCTGCATCCTAAACCTGTTCACTTGCAATACATGGCTTCTGTACAGCAGACTATGCTTCTTCTAAAGACTAGCCGATATCTCTAAAGAACATCCAGCTTGACATCTCAAGATTCGTAAGATGTCAAAAGCCCATGGAACCAAGGATGACACGTCTCTCTGTACTGGACCTTTTGGTACTCTGAACAAAAATTGAATACACTCATACCTATCTATAAACATTCATACAGACATAATTACGCTTCCATATACTCATAATTTTACCTTCAAATTAAACTTGAAATAAAATTCTATCAATAATTCTGTACCCCTAAATTCCATACCATCAAAATGTCACGTATACTCGAGTGAAGCCACCCATATTATATGCAGTAAGATATAAAAACCACAACAGCCTACTATCTACCCAAAAATAAAGCTAATGAATTTCACCATTCCTCCAGCTGATAAACTTCATACTAAATTTAATACTAAACTACAAACAAATCATACCTTACAACTAAATATAAATTACCACAATATTGGTAATATTGCTTCAAATAATGTAAAATTTTTAATAAACCAACAAATATGCCTCTTAATATAGATAATCACCAAACTAGTCCATACACAAATTAACAAGAATCTGATTTATCAATCAAGAATTTTTCTTAACACACACATTATCAAAATATCCAGTAGAATTGGCCACTATTTAAAAAGTCCTTTAAGGTTCATATATGTTGCAAATTTACTCTTTCATCATTACACTATAATGTGAAACTTTCTGGTGTGGTCTGGCAGTATTAAAACAACCCCACATTCCATTCTTCCTATTATATCCTCAGATTCCTAAACACTAAGGCACACACCACACTATCTAATTAGCTCTGGTGCCTGAATAAAACGACAGGGAAATAGAACGTAGCCACCATATTCCTTTCATCTCGACATCCTGCAAAAAGAAAAAATCTGAGAAAAAAAAAGGAAATGGAAGGTAAAAAGAAAATAAATTACGACATCTTCATGCAGCAAAAGTTTATTTCAGAGCCAAAAAGGAACAGAACACCTATCTGACATATGACAACCAGTGGTAGGATACCAAGAACCGAATTATGCCTGTCTTGGTCCCTAACAGAGACATCAGCAAGCACTAAAACAAAAAAGATAATATCCACCAGTCTGGTACGTGGCCAGCTGCTTACCACACACCATAACCTGCTTTACTGTCTTCCAAACATTCCAGATACTAAGACCAGTTACTCTGCAGTGCAAAAACCCTCCTAAGCTTAGGGGTAGAACGAAGTACTGCCAAGTACCCGATCCTACATCATAAGGCAGTTATATTCTATTTTATATGTACATATATATATATATATATATATATATATATATATATATATATATATATATATATATATATATATATATATGTATGTATATATATACATATATATATGTATATATATATATATGTATGTATGTATTTATATATATATATATATATATATATATATATATATATATTTATATATATATATATATATATATATATATATATATATATATATATATATATATATATGCGTATACATATACAGTACATATAAACGTATAAAATAGAACATAACTGTCCCATGTTCTATTTTATATGGTTATATGTACTGCATATGTATACGTGTATATATATATATATATATATATATATATATATATATATATATATATATATATATATATATATATATATATATGTATATATGTATATATGTATATGTATGTATAAATATATATATATATATATATATATATATATACATATATATATATATATATATATATATATATATATATATATATATATGCAGTATATATATGTCTAAATATATAAATGTATATATATATATATATATATATATATATACATATATATATATATATATATATATATATATATATATATATATTTATATATATATATATATATATATATATATATATATATATGTATATATATATATATATATATATATATATATATATATATATATATACATATGAAGCTATAATGTTCTTTTATGTATTTTTAACCATCAACCTATAAATGTATTGCTTTTCCATGTTTGTAAGGTCCTTCAGTAAAATATTAACTACTGAATTGCAATTGTGATTTCTTTGTGATGTTACTATATCTGTTAACCTGGTCTTTTAATGATTTAGTAACTAATAAATTGTAATTGTACTATCCTTTTACATACTTGTAGCTGTTAACTTCATAAATGTAAGGTCCTTTAGTATGTTTGTGAATATTAACGTGTAACTGTATTTCATTCTATATTTTTAGATTAACTTATACATATAAACCACTTAAATTATTTCTTGCGTTGGGAAATTTCCTCTAAACATATGAAATTCGTATAAAACCTGTGTTTTTACCAAAGACAAAAAAAAAAAAAGGAAAAAAAAGGTTATAAATGATGGTCATCAATGCTTAATGGGCTATAAAGCCCACACGGGTATAGTATATTTACAGGGAGACAGGCCAATGTACTTGCATGATTTATAATTATCTCTGATGCAACTTTTCAAAACCTATGTGCAGTTATTGAAATAACATTATGAAAGTAGAAATGTCTTAGAATGGCCTCCAAATAAACATAGTCAGAGGGGATTTTTTTAATCTCATTATTTCTATGCTTTCCCGCTAATTGAATCCAGCAAGTGTTTCAAGCAAACTTTAGCTCTATAAAACTATAAAATTCATTACCAAAATGCTCCACTCCATACACTCAGCAAGCTATCACACTCTATCTTGAACATACTTTCTTAGTTCCTAGATACTAATAGTCTTCAATTGTAAACTCTAATCTAAACATTCTAACTAATTTGCTTGTAACATTTCTAGAGAATCACGCACAGCCCCTAGTTATACTGTACTAAAGCTTTTTTTGTTTTTGGTCGAAAATTACTGGTCGATTATTTACTAGAGTATCAGAGTA
>NC_090742.1:126430495-126432995 GCF_036898095.1 Palaemon carinicauda | reverse complement strand
GGAAGTTTGGCAAGAAGTATAGGTGCAGACCCAATCCTTAGCATCCTTAGAAATGCCGTGCCAAATGAACTTCGCCTTCAGCAGCTGTGCAATAGAACGGCACGAGGGATGTGAAAGGTCGTGAATGAAATTAAACACCTGCCGGCGCATGGGAACAAGAATCCAAGGTTGCGGTCTACCGGTACTGACGTCACAGAGGAGGGTGGTGTTGGAGTCTTCGAGGGGGAAGTCTTCCCAATGGAGGGACATGCAGGATGTCCTACAATCCTGATACTCTCTATCTTGTCATTGAGGCTCAGCCAGGCCATTGTAATCCGATCTCAGTTGAATGGCAGCCATCGTGTTTCTTGACAAGGCATCGGCAAAAGGATTCCTTTTCCCAGGGACGTATTGAAGGGTGCAATTGTATTCAGCCACGGCGGAGAGATGTGGGTGTTGCCGGGTGGACCAGGCGTCAGACTGTCAAGTAAAGGCGTGCACCAGAGGTATGTGGTCTGTGCGAATGGCGAAGGGTGTACCTTCTAGGAAATGGCGAAAGTGACGGAAAGCCAAGTGCACTGCCAGAAACTCGCGATCGAAGGTAGAATAACCCAATTCTGCCTTGGATACTTTTCTGCTGAAGAAGGCCAATGGGCGGGGCGAGAGGTTGACCACCTGGACGAGTACTGCACCAATTGCGACGTCGGCATTGGTGGATAGAAGGAGAGGGGCACGTAGGATAGGAAAAGTGAGAGCCGCAGCAGTTGATAGGGCCTTCTTTGCATTGCAGAAGGCCGCTTCTTGAAGGGGACCCCACTTCAGGCTTACCCTTGAGGGAGGCATAGAGGGGAGCAAGAGTGGCGGCAATAGCTGACATAAAACGGTGATAATAGTTGACCCTGCCCAAGAATTCCAGCGTAGCTTTGCCGGTCGAGGGCGAGGGGAAGTCGTGAACGGCTGCTACCTTCTCAGGGAGGGGATGGACTCCTTCAGGAGTGATGCGGTGCCCTAAGAACGACAATTCATAGGCACCAAAGGTACACTTGTCGTACGGACTACAAGGCCCTTTTGTTGCAGGCGGTCGAGCACGATTCGCAGGTGACAGAGGTGTTCCTCTTTTGAGGAGGAGAACACAAGCATGTCGTCCACATAACATACACAGAAAAGGTCCCATAACATGTCATCCATGAAACCTTGAAAAGTGGCCCATGCATTATGAAGGCCAAAAGAGGAGAAATTGAAGGTGTATTTACCAAACGGAGTGGTGATAGCGGTCTTGGGGATGTCTACGGGGTTCAGAGGCACCTGATAATACCACTTCAGGAGGTCGAGCGTAGAGAAAACCTTTGCTTTGTGCAGGTAGGAGGTCACGTCGGCAATGTTTGGGAGGAGGAAGTGATATGGTTCTGTTTGCATGTTCAAGCGCTTGAAATCCATGCACGGATGGAGGGAGCCGTCTTTCTTCAAAAGTATGTGTAAGGGTGACGACCATGGGTTGGAGGACTTTTGGCAAAGACCCATTACTTCCATTTCGGCGACGTCTGTTTGGCGGCTGCCAATCGTTCTGGTGCCAGACGTTTGAATTTTGCGAAGACTAGGGGTCCCGTCGTCTTGATATGGTGATAAACACCGTGCTTGGCAGGAACCGTGGGTGTTTGGCAAAGTTCTGGACGGAAAAACTTCAAGGTACGACTTAAGGAGGTAGGTGTAGGCATCCTTGGGTGCGCTGATGTGGAGAGCGAGGTTAGAGGGGGCGGGTTGAAGAGGTTTCAACAAATACGAGTCTGCGTTGACCAATCGTCGGTGGGCGACATCGACCAGAAGGTGGAAATGAGAGAGGAAATCCGCACCGAGGATTGGTAATGTGACGTCAGCAACGAGAAACTTTCAATTAAATTTGCCGTTTCCGAACGATAATCTGAGGTTTTCGTAACCGTAGGAGGGTATCGCAGATCCGTTGGCAGCTACCAAGCGAATGTCGGCAGCCGTAGACAGACTACGTCGCGTCCTGAAGAGTTCCCTCGGCAAAAGAGAACGACAAGCACTCGTGTCTACCAAAAATCGCACGCCCGTTCCCGCATCAAGTAAAAAGAAATAATTAGAAACACGGGAGGCCACCGCCACGAGCGATGGCCTACTTACATATTTTCTGACCAATGACAATCCTTGGCACATTTCTTCGCGGTTGCACTGAATTTGAAGTGGTAGTAGCAAAACTGCTGCGGATGGGAGGTATTAAGTGCCTGTAGAAGTCGTTTGCTGGGGCGCGAGCAATTGGTGGGTGGTGGGTAGCTTTGTCGCTGCTTCGGCACGTCACGGGATAGGCGTGTATATCCTACGGCATTCACGTCAGCTTCAGTTGACGCTGACTAGACATCCTCTTCGTCAGGGGGGGAGTCGTTGATGAAGGTCTTGAAGTGGCTGTCCATAAGGGCGTCGGCTTTGGTCATCAAGTCCTTTATGGGTAAACTATCGACATCGGGTATGGCAGCGCGTACAGGTCCGGGTAAACGACGTATCC
>NC_090742.1:126402995-126417995 GCF_036898095.1 Palaemon carinicauda | reverse complement strand
TCATACCTTTTCTCTTCATTCTAATGATATATTTTCTTTAAAAATGTATAAAAGATAACGGAAATAACTGTTGATTATCTTAATTAAATGAGGATAAGTGTGCTTTCCAGATATTAACCGCCAAAGATTGTTATAATAGCTTTAGGTTTCTTTTTCAAGAAATTAAAGTAATAACATCAAAATTACCCGTCTACCCCCCCCCCCCCCCCCCCCCCCCCGTTCTCTCTCTCTCAAAGTATGTCATGGTGCATCTGCGTTAAATTATTTTTCTTCCTGTTCCTGTCTTATGTTACTTGGCGTGTTTATTCTTTTATATGTTTATTGGAATTATAAAAAAACAAAACACTTATAAAAATTTGCAGAGCGACTATGTTTCTGAAAATAAACAAAGTGGCATTATTACTGTGAAGTATCTATGAGACAACTAACTTGAGTGAGCTCTCCTTTAGATGTGTGTCTGTCAGACGTATGGAGAAAACTTTATAATCATTTGGGCAATACCAAAATGGCCTTTCAAATGATATAGCTGTCAAACTTACGAATGCAGACGACGTAATTAGGGTGACATCATATTATATAAAAGTGACATTTTCGTTATTTATCAACTTCTTATTCAATATGTTTTCCTTCTTATGCACCAAGTAACTCTGTTTCGATGTCAGAAAACTAAAAATATTCACGAAAAGTCATGGGCAGCTGTTCCCTAGTTATGGCTGGCAGTCACATTATTGACAATACTGATCACCAAGAGATCATTATAAGTGAAGGTGTTAAGTGCGATACAAGTGAAGACATAAAGAACCTGATACGTCATGTGTTAATAAGAGGAAGACCCTGACCAATCCTGTGGAGTGGAAAATTAATAGTAAATATCATAATGAAGGTAAGGCTTGTACTAGGTGAAGACTCTTAGAGAAGTAGGCGAATGTAAAATAAGACTTGTTTGTGCTGACGGGTCTTTTGAGAAAGTTACTGTACGTGTGATAAAAGCATTGTTTAAAGAATATTGTGGCATGAGAAGCTAAAATACCTACACTTCATATTTGAGTTTATTAATGGTCTTAGAACCGAAAAGTCGTTGCAGAATACCCACAAAGAAAGTTCACTAACACAAAAACATTTGAACAGTGTTGTGGAGATAGTCTTTACAATATGCGCATAGAAGCTTTTATAACTATTTTTGGAATAGGGGAAAGGAGAGTGTATGTTATTTTAACGAAAACAGAAAATGGGATATCTACAGTAACTGATACCCCGTTAACAAACGCAAGGTTAACAAAATTTTCTGGATTGAGTCTGACTTAATCATGAACACACAAGAGGCTACTGATGATTCTCGGGCAAAATCTCCTCACTGCTTCTATATGGGATCGAATCTTAGTGTTTTGAAGTTGTTTGATGTGCATGTGACCTTTATAAAGGTAGATATTGTTAATTTTAGTTATTATAGTAATTGTTCGGCACCGATTCTGATTTTGGTCTTATGCCTCCAGATGTTGATACAGACGACACCTGTGATTTAATAATTATAAATATTAAAACATATTTACTAATGGCGGATGAACAGGCTCAGTTGGATGACATATATGGTGTTAAAGGTCCTAGCTACACTCTGCCCTAAGCTTCGAACATAAAAAATCATGAGTGTTAGTTTTCTAAGGAAACCAACAGAAACAAGGGTTTATTAAAACATTTTTCATATATATATATATATATATATATATATATATATATATATATATATATATATTATATATATATATATATATAGGCTATATATATATATATATATATATATATATATATATATATATATATATATATGTACAGATTATATATATATATATATATATATATATATATATATATATATATATATATATATATATATATATATATATATATATATATATATATATAGCCATATTCTCCAACGTGGGGCTTTGTCTTTTCACACTTCCCCTTTCTTTTTTAATCAAAAGGGAAATATTTTTTGACCTCAAAATATGCTTCCTTGTATACCTCACCCAACCTTTCTCTTCCTCTTGAAGTTCGACTGCCTTTGGCAGAGGAACTGGACAGGCTTCAGGCGACTGAATGGTTTGTTATTTGAATCGAAACGAAAGAATAAGTTTGTTTTTGTAAAGAAAAAAATATATATATGAAAGGTAACGGTGATTGTCATTATTGTTGCTTTCAATAATACATCTTGCAAATAAAAATCAACACATGTCTTTTCAAATACGTGTCTTTACGAGGGTTTTTGTGTGCTTAGATCACGGAGTTCAGGAAAAAATAACTAATTATTCAACCATAGTACTTAATTGATATTAATTAGTAAATATGCCAAAAAGGATTTCACAACCTGTGGTTTTTTATTTATTTTTTTTTTCTTTTCTAATAATGAAAAAAAAAATATTACGACCTTTAACACCCCCCCCCCCCACTCTCACCCCCACCTCTACTCCCAAACCCAATAGGAGAACAAAGGTTTTTTCGAATAGGGAAATAATATATTACAAAATCATTGGCGCTGTAGCTGCGATATTTTCCGATTGAATAATAATAATAATAATAATAATAATAATAATAATAATAATAATAATAATAATAATAATAATAATAATTTTCCGCAAATTATCCAATCCTATCCAGATCCCTATCATTAGAAGTAATATTATTCATGCTAATTTTAATCCATAAAAGGCGTAATGTAAATGTTTTCAATTGACGCATAGTAAAAACTTCAACAACCCTAAGGAGCAATTTAAACGTTATATTCGGAATGCGGTTTACTGTTCAATGAAGTTGAAATTACCGCTTTAACTGTATGGTAATGTAGTGGAAAGTTTGTAACAGGTGGCTAATATGAATAAAGGTAAAAGCCCTCATAGTTATACATCTAACTCACATATCAGTTTATGTAAGATATATAACTGAAGAATTGATAAGGGAAAATCATAGTGAGTTTAGGCAAGAAGTGTTCGAGCATCAAATATTTACTCTGATGCTTTGACATATGAAGATTGAGAACAAAGGTAGACTGGTGTAAGAGGTATATTTGATTCCATAAAATAACATAAGGAAATTAGTGTGAATTATAAATTAGAGTTCACAAAAAAAAAAACATCATAACCAGATTATTTGAGTTGAAGACTATTGCTATCTTGGAGGTAAGAGATTAATGTTCAAGATACAATACGACAGAGTGTAGAGAGATGGACGGTTTGGTAATGGACCTTATAGAGTTTTATAGAGTTAAATTTGAGATGAAACGGTTACAATTACAGTTTATATGAGAGGTGGGTGGCACTAATCATGAGGGCAAAGAGCATATCAGCTTCCGGGACCCGGAGAGGTGTGTTGTGCGTCAACACTTCAGATGGATGGTTGTGGTGTGGAGAGAGGGATATGGGTGAGGTGGAAGGACTGTGGGAAGAAATAGCAAGAAATAAAAATATATGGAAAAAGTTAACTCTAGCGGCCGACCCTGCAATACAGTGGGATTAATAAGATTGGCAGAACTTACAGCATTTGATTAGCGGGCAAGCATAGAATAATTGGATAAAAACAGATCCTCTTACTATGTTGATCTGAAGGGTCATTTCTGAGACATTTTTACTTTGTATTTTTTTTTTTTTCAATAAGTATGGTTAGGTTTTGCAAAGTTGATTAAGAGATATATCCTATGAGGGTCAGTTGCCCAGTCTTTCTGGGGCTATGATATGCCTGTTTCAGCTATGTAGCCCGTTATAGGTAGTGGAATTTACAAATATTTTTCCATAAAATATAAGTATTAAACACACTAGTGACCTTCCCATGCCACTTTTTTGTATGAATTTAGTTAAACAAAATATAAATTTTATACAAATTTCATATTTTTAGATATAATTTTACCAAAACAAGCATTTTAGTGTCTTATACGTAGAAAATAATGTAAAGATATAAAACGTCTTGAGATTTACAAGTTAACAGCTACAAACACATAAAAGGACATTAAGATTACAAGCTAGCATTTACTAGCGTGCTAAAATACCTTACATTTACAAGTTAACAGTTACGCATATATAAAAGAAAATTACACTTACATGTTAATAGTTACCCAGTTACTAAGAGATACACACTATCATCATATTGTTTCTCCAACATATAAATGTCCTCATTTACTTTTCTAACAAAAATTCTGGATTCGCATATTTCTTAATAAGAATTCAATAACAACCAAATCACATTTCTGAAGAGAAGCTTCACATTTAATATACCAATATCTTGATCATAATCCAAAGAATTCATTGATTTTTTTGAACGCATGACCACTTGGTGTACTCGAAATGCTCTAGTAAATTTTTAATTGAACCTGGACTTAGATAATTTGATAGTGATATTTTTTCTTTTATCTGACAACTTGAGACTTTTTTATCACAAAATTATGTAGATGTTGTAGGTATTATTATTATTATTATTATTATTATTATTATTATTATTATTATTATTATTATTATTATTATTATTATTATTATTTTTTTTTTTTTTTTTTTTTATCACAGTCTGGTGGTTTATAGTATTTGGTTCTGCATTGCATCCAGCTCCCTTAGGAGTCCATCACTTTTCTCAGTATAAGTGTTGTTTCAAGTAGCATACTCTTTTGCACAAGTCCCGGGGTTATACGGGCTCTTACCTTTTCGAGATTCCTTTTCAATGAGTCAGGCATGGTCCCTAATTATTGGTGTCCCTTTTATCTGCACGTTTCATAGTCTTCTTAGTTCAATTCGCCGGTCCTGGTACTTTTCTATTTTCTCTCTCCCTTTATCTTCCACTCTTGAGTCCCACGGTACTGTGTCATTTACAAGTGTTACTTTTATTCATTACCTTGTCAACCAGAGTAATATTGGGTCTATGTGGTTGCACCACTCTGCCCATCCTTATACTGAACAGTAGTCCCAGAGTAGTTTAGCCTGATCATTTCCTACCACGGCTCGAGGTTGATGTTACCGCATTGTATTTCATATTTTTACAGACTCCAATGGGGAGCTTTAGCCACTGTATCATGTGGTTTCTTATATTGATTCTGGGCAAGTGCTGAACATTCACTGGTGATGTTGTTTATTGTATCATCTCTTGCCATACATTTCCTGTACTTTGACGATATGTTATTTCCGTCTATATATCGTTGAATATATCTTGTGCTTCAGGCCTGATCTTGTGCTGCCATTATCATCTTTTCAGTTTCCTTCTTAGGTTCTACTCTCTGTGGCCACTGCCATGTTTCCTTCACGTCCACTTCTTCAGTCTGCCACAGGAAGTTTGTATGCATCGGTTTTCTTTCCCATTCTTTCTGTCTCTCTTTTTTTTTCTTTTTTTTTCGTTTGTTAGCTCCTTACACACTTCTGGGTCTTCATCCTTCTTTATTTGGTGTTCGTCACATACATTGGTTTTAAGGCACTGTCCCAATGCTCTATTTTGGATGTTAACACAATATTCTATGCTGATGAGCCCTTTTCCTCCTTCACGGCGTGGCATATAGAGCCTGTCAATATTCTCTCTCGGGAGCAATGCTTGATGCATTATCATAACCTTTCTAGTGTTTCTATCTATGTTGCATATCTCTGACTTATTCCACTCCAGTATTCCTCTATTATTATTATTATTATTATTATTATTATTATTATTAATATTATTATTATTAGTATTAGTAGTAGTAGTAGTAGTAGTAGTAGTAGTAGTAGTCGTTGAAAAAGGACGAGTTTAGTATTTGCAGTTGTCTCTGTAGTATTGGTAGTAGTAGAAGTAAAACCTTTATTATTATCATTATTATTATTATTACCATCGCCAAGTGTTTTCACCATAACTTTATTTAAATTTTGCAAAGGTGAAGTCATCCCAAATTGCATGACAGAAGGTCTTAATTTACATTGTTTGGAACAGTTCATCAACCCCTACGTCTCGTGTCAAAAATACTTCAAATTCGCGACACTTTGAAAACTGCTTTTCACCATAGGGATATGAGAAAAGAGAAAATAATCGGGAACCAAACGTGCATGCTAATCAGCAGAGAGAGAGAGAGAGAGAGAGAGAGAGAGAGAGAGAGAGGAGAGAGAGAGAGAGAGAGAGAGCTATGTTTGTGTAACTGGAAGCAATGCTTTTAACATTTTGAACGTTTCAATGACATTAAAAAAAGGACAACTTATATTAGTGAAACATATTTAAATATAAGTAGCACTATTTAGAGTAGTCTCTGATGAAAAGAAAATAAAGGTACCGGTGAAGGACAAGCTTGAGTAATAATGAGAGAGAGAGAGAGAGAGAGAGAGAGAGAGAGAGAGAGAGAGAGAGAGAGAGAGAGAGAGAGAGAGAGAGAGAGAGAGAGAGAGAGAGAGAGAGAGAGAGAGAGAGAGAGAGAGAGAGAGAGAGAGAGAGAGAGAGAGAGAGAGAGAGATAATTTATTTTGATTATCCTTTGAATAGTTTCACTCCCTTTGGATGAAGCTTGACCTATTCGAACCCGTCGTGTTTAATTGAAATACGTTATTTGTTTTCCTTGATATACAATACGATTTATATATTTTAATATTTGGCTGGAAAAAAAATAGAATTTAAACCAGTGTCAGTTCGCCATATAAGGCTGAAAATCAAAACTTTATAATACCTTAGAGTAGTAATGTCAGAAAAATAAGAGTCAACCAAACTGATATCAAACAGACGTCCTTCTTCTGATATATTGACTTCTAATCCAAATGAAAATTATTCATCTCAGATTCTATATGTATTAATCTAAATAGAGAAATTGCCACAAGTGGAAATCAAAACCAACTATTACCTAACAACATTCTGGGATTTATTGTATTATGATTATGAAAACAGGATATTGGTGCAATTGCAATAGAGGTTTTCTTACTTAATTCTATTTTTAAAATAAATCAGAATTTAGGGTAATCTTCATTGAATCAAGTAATATGATTTTAGACTTAATTAACCGTATATAATTTTTAATTTTTTATTTATATGGCTCCTAACACTGATATCAGCAACAAACCCTTACTAAGACCTATCGCAATTACACAACATAGATTTTGTTTCTCAACAATTAAGAAAGGATGGTTTCATGAATACTCTATCATGTTTAAAAAAAAGTCATATTCAATTTTTTTTTATATTATATTGACTTCAACTAGCAATGTATCTAATATACTTTTTAATCATTTTTATTCAGCTAACCAATATGTTGATTTATAGTTTTGCCGTCATTTAACAGCTGTTTTGAGTATATTTCAGTTCTTTCAGTTCGTGATATCAAGTAAGTTACCATATTACCACTTTACTTGATGAAATACATCAGAGAGGATAACTATTGGTTTTTGTCATAAAAAGCATTATTTTTATAAATGTGTTTAGAATCAGTTGAAAAATATATACATACTGGTTCTCAGACTATACAAAATTAAGACAATAAGAAATATGATAAGAATAATATTTCTAACAGTTTTTTTCTTTATTTAGAATAGACTAAATTTGCATAATTTGGAAGTATTTCATGGCATCATCGATTTTTTTTCACGCTGTGGTCCCTAAAGCTGCTAGTTAGCACTGTATACACAGTGCTAACCTCATAGTTTCCACCTAAAAAATAGTCAAGCTTTGTGCGTACCCTATTATCGAATAGGAATGAAAAGCTATTCTTTAGTTTATAAGAACAACATTCAATAGATTGTTTTGTAATAATAAGTATAGATGCCACCCGGCCCCCATAAAAACAGAACATGACAAATAAGTTTAAGAAAGGAAAATCTGAGTTTTCCTAACTATAGATATACAGGGTCGGAGTGAAGTGCAAATATCATTCTGGATTATAATAATTTCCTTGCCTGAAGCTTGAATGTTTCCTTATCTCTCACACATTGCAGCGGAAACTTTTTTATATCAGTGCTTGTTAATATTAATATTACATTGGTTGATATCCAGTATAATGGAGCCATAATACAAATTCAAACATTCAAATTAGGTACATCAAGATTTGAGCACAAATCCCTCAGAAGAATATAGCGGGTTGAATGACAGGACAGGATTGAAAATGAAACTATAAGAGAGATTACTCGAGGGCTATATGTGGATGAGATCATGGTGATGAGTAGATAGAGATGGTTTGGGCATGCTCTTCGCACTCCCCGAGATAGATTAGTTCACCAAACTTTTAATTCGGCTCCATAAGGCATTAGAAGAGTTAGAAGTCGCAAGCCTACTTGGCTGAGGACTATAAAGCGTGAAGCTGGTGAAATCTAACCGAGGCCCATTGCGTCAATAGGCGTAGGAGGAGATGATGATGATGATGATGATGATATCAAGATAAGCTAAAATTGTGTAACTTCACTCGGTTTATGAATCACCGAAAGATGGTGAATTTCATGTTCCTAATAATGATTATATGAATATAACATAGAGGATAAATTATAGTGATACTTATTGTATTGGAAATGATCAACTAATGAAGGTAGTGTTCTAAGTTATTCAACCGGCATTATTAATATAAGGAAATAAATCATGTGAGAAAATACAAATCTAAAAAAAAGATATCGTTCTTTCATAACCTTGCAAAGTTTTCTATTTACCTAACATCAACGCAAATTGGAACAATAGTTTCGCATTTTAAGGATTCATGAACTTCATTTTATAATCTCAGCTGGCGTTACTAATTACCATTTTACGATTTTTGCTAAGTCTCACCCTCAGACGCTTTTACATTTACTAATGGTAAAATCATTATTCGAGTGCGCGGCTCATTATGGAACAAATTACGCGAGGATTTGCTCATCAATTCTGGCTTCACTAATTACTCATTTCCATTTCCATTTCTCGCTGATTTCATAGTTTGTTACCCTCCGTGGACCGCCAGCAAAACAGCAATGAATGCCGGTGGGATTCTTGATTTCCATAAGTAACATAACGGAAAGGTATTTTTGCTATTGGTTTTTTCATTCTTATGAAAATTTGTATTAGGGATATTGTTGGTAGTAGCCTACTCGTATTGTTAGTGGATGTTTAGGCTATTTTCGTTAGCATAATTTTGCATAAGATGAATGATAAATAAAATGTTTACGAAAGAGGTTGTTCACCCAATCATGTTCGTAAGAAAAGTAGTAGTAGTAGTAGTAGTAGTAGTAGTAGTAGTAGTAGTAGTAGTAGTAGTAGTTTTAACAATAATAAGAGCATTGGTTGATGCTGTTTACACAGAAGTATATATAATTCGTACAATATACTAAAGCAAAGGAGTATATACCTTTGAAGCATTCATTAATTTTTGTCTGCCTTGCAAGCAGAGATCTTAATTACGCTTGCAGATAAATCTTCAAATTCTTCTACTCTCGCAGACTCGTTTTTTTTTAGTGTTCATGTTTAAAGAATAAGTAAATTTTCTTTTAAACACATATTTAGCAATAATCTTGCTTCTCTATATCCTTTGTCTGATGAGAATCAAATTTTGTTTAGAGTATTCTTTTATAAAATTTCAAATGATATTGTAAATTCGAAATACACATCCCATCCCTGAAGTTTGTATTCTGTTCAATCATGATAATTAACTTCTGTCGTAAAAAAATATTTGAGTCTGTTTTAAACGCAGGAATTTATTCTAGTTTAGCAATAGTATCCAAAAGGAAATATGGTTTCCATGCATGTTAATTTATAGAGTTTTTCCTAACACAATATTTTTTTTCTGATAACATTCGCTTCTTGACAGTTGCGTTGCTGAACCTTTTCCTTTCTTTCAAAAAATAACTTTATTATTAATATGTTGGTAATACTACGCTATAAATTTGTATCCTTCCTAGCCAAGGATCGGTATTGTAAATAAAATCTAATATAAAATTTCCCTGGGATAAGAAGCCACCATTTTCTCCTAATAGGCTCTTGTACTACATATATTTCGCCCAATGTGATTTTCCATATTTTCAAAATTAAATTAATTTACTTCACATTAATTTTAGGACGATGCAGTGTTCCGTATATAATATTTGCTCTATTTATTTTCTAATATTTAGCGATACATTTTCATTGTAGGCTATATGAAAAATGGGGATTTTTAGCTAAAAATGTATAGAAATAAGCAGAAACGAAATACAATTTCCTTCATAATCAATATTCGTATTTTAAAATGATGTGAGAAATACCGGAAAGCTTGTGTATAATATAAATTAAAATTGCATTATTTATTTTATTTCCTCATATATGAAGAAGTATATCATCCATTCGCATTTGAATTTTATATTTTCTAAAACCAACTGGAGAGCTGAAGGAATCACATATCTATGATATACAATAAAACGTTGATAATGGGTAATGATTCTGATTTCATCAACCTTTTCTATCGAAAAAAAAAAGCCATGAATTTCTAAAGGGATTTTATAAAATCGCAGAATTATCTCGTTATTTTCAGAATACCTGAAACTTAGAAACTAAAATAAGAATTTGTAACGCTTGATTAATCAAGATTGTTCTCATGATAAGATTAATATCCATGAAAATAATCCTGTTCTAAATATATATTCTTGTATGATAAATTTTCCACATACAAGAATATTCAAATAAGCCATATATTTTTAATATCTTAATGTCTGTATTATCTCTTCGTGCCTAAATGCTATTTCACTGTCATGCCAGTAACCTGGACCAGTTCAATTCCCCGGCCGACAAGAAGCCATTGGCTATGATTTGGTTCACCTCTGGGTCTCTGATCCCAAGTTATAAGAGAAAATCCAGACATTAAAGTACTAAAAAGATATGGCTTATTTGAATATTCTTCTATGTAAAGTGCATGTAATGGACTTTTGTATATTGTGCGTTTGTATATTTCAAAAAAATAGCCTTACGAAATCCAGACAGCAGTAATATTTTTTTTTCTTTTTTTTTTCTTTTTTTTTCTTTTTTTATAAAATCTAATGTAAAATGTGATAAATCAAACAGATCTCTGCAGAAATATTCCAAACAAATGTAATAGACAATCGTGCCTTTCGAAAACGTATGTAATGGACTTTATACGATCACAAAATAAACTAACAGGGTTTCTGTCAATGTCCCACTTAGTCTAGATTTATTTTATTAGGACAGTTTACCAAAGATCCAAGTAAACGTTTCCACATACACAAGCATATATTTGTGTGTATACAAATATATATATATATATATATATATATATATATATATATATATATATGTGTGTGTGTGTGTATATATATATATATGTATATATATATATATATATATATATATATATATATATATATATATATATATATATATATGTGTGTATATATATATATATATATATATATATATATATATATATATATATATATATATATATATATATATGTATGTATATATATATTTATATATATATATATATATATATATATATATATATATATATATATATATATATATATATATGTATATATATGTATAATATATATACAAAAATATAAATATGTATATATATATATATATATATGTATATATATATATATATATATACATATATATATATATATATATATATATATACATGTATATATATATATATATATATATATATATATATATATATATATATATGTGTCTGTGTTTATATTTATTTATATATGTATATACATATATGTATATATATATATATATATATATATATATATATATATATATATATATATATATGTATATAAATATATATATATATATATATATATATATATATATATATATATATATATATATATATATATATATATATATGAGTGGAAATAACCTAATGTGGTGAAAGGGTTTGAATATCGCCATGATTAGCAAATTTGTACTAGTCACGGCCACCCATTCTAGATTGGTTTACTATGATTGATCAGATGAAAATCTCCCACCACAGTCAATCTGCACTGGCTAGCATGGTGAATACGATTGGCCAAACCCTACACATGAATTGACACGAGGCCAACGTCCTGCAAGGTACTAGATACGGCTAGTTGGAAAAGCAAGATGCTATAAGCCCAAAGTCTCCAACAGGGAAAAATAGCCCAGTCAGGAAACGAAATAAGGAAATAAATAAATGATGTGAACAAATTAACAATAAATCATTCTACAAACAGTAATAACGTCACAACAGATATGTCATATATAAACTATAAAAAGACTTATGTCAGCCTGTTCACATAAAACCTTTTGCTGCAACTTATAACTTTTAAAGTTCAACTGATTCAACTACCCGAGCAGAAAGATCATTCCACAACTTGGTCACAGCTGGAATAAAGCTTCTATATTACTATGTATTATTGAGCATCATGATAGAGAAGCCCTGGCTATTAGAATTAACTGCCTGCATTGTATTACGAACAGAATGGTATTGTGCAGGAAGATCTTAATGTAAAGGATGGTCAGAATTATGAAAAATCTCATGCAACATGCATAATGAACTAATTGAACGATGGTGCCAAAGATTAATATCTATATCAGAAATAAGAAATTTAATAGACCGAAAGAATCTGTTGAACAAATGAAGACCAGACAGGAGAACAATACTCAAAACTAGGTAGAATGAACAAATTGAAATACTTCAGAATAGATTGATCACCAAGAATCATGAAAGACTTTCTCAATAAGCCAATTTTTGTTCAATTGAAGAAAACACAGACGTGTTTTTTCTCAAAAGTAAAAATGCGCCGAGAATCACACTTAAAAATTATAAAAGACTCATACAAAGTAGAAGAAACATTATCAATACTGAGATCCGGATGTTGAGGAGCCACTGTCCTTGACCTACTTACAGTTATACTTTGAGTTTGTTATGATTCAACTTCATACCCCATAATTTGCACCATACACTAATTTGAGCTAGGTCTCTATTAAAGGATTAAGCAACTCCAGATCTACATTCAGGAGATGAATTTCATGCAAAGAGAGTAGCATCATCTGCATATACAACAAGCTTGTTTTTTAGGCCAAACCACATGTCATGTTTATAAAGTATGAAAAGTAATGGGCCAAGAACACTACCCTGTGGAATGCAAGATATCACAGTCCTATACTCACTATGGTGCCCATCAACAACAACTCTTTGAGATCCATTACTTGAAAAATCCAAAATAATGCTAAGAAACGATCAACCCACTCCCCACTGTTTGAGTTTAAAAACAAGACTTCATGATTTACACGTTTAAAGGCAGCACTAATATCAAGGCCAATAACACGAACTTCCTGACTACAATCGATATATTTCTGTACAGCATTGGAGATTGTAAGAAGGGCATCACATGCTCCAAGGCCTTTACGAAAACCAAATTACAAAATAGGGAATAGAAGATTACTTTCAGCAGACCTATTAAGACGTTTTGCCAGAAGAGGCTCAAAAACCTTAGATGATATGGGAATCTTGGAAATTAGGCGGTAATCAGTTGGACTTGAGCGAACACAAACACATTTACATAGAGGAGTAACATTACCAATTCTCCAACAAGTGCTAAAAGCTTCTCTCCTTGCTAACTTGCGCAAAATAACAGATAACTTTAGAGCTAAGAAATCTGCAATCTTTATAAAAAAGAACAAATGCCCTTTGGGTCTACACTTCCATAAGCATCAAGGTCTATCAACATAGCTTTAATTTCACGAGATCGAAAAGCTAAAGTAGTTAGTTTAGCCTCAGGAAAACAGGAATGAGGAAGTTCAAGTTTTTCATTAATCTGTTTACTGTAAAAAACATCAGCCAAAAGGATTGCTTTTTCCTTTGGACAGTGAGTGACTGAGCCATTTGGTTTAAGCAAAGGAGGAACTGTTGCATCTACACCAAAGAGTGCAGATAGAAGGGTAAATCACCATTTATGTTCCTGAATTGTGCCAGTAAGGGTTTCTTTTATGGTTAAATTTTATTCCTTTTCAGTCGAAGCATAAACTCTTTGAGCAAAAGCTCTAAGCTGATTATAGTTATTCCAAGTCAAATCTGATCTGTTACCCTTCCAAAGATGATAGGCCTCCTACTTCTCCAAATAAGCGCGTCTACAATCATCATTGAACCACGGTTTGTCCTTCACTTGGTACCTAAGCACACAAGAAGGTATATGCCTATCAATTATAATGACTAGATTTTTATTCAAAGGGACAACTATATTAGCTTACTATATTATATTATTGTGACCAATTCAAGCACATAAGATTATGCAAAATCCCATTCTAGTCTGCTTGAGATTTCATATAAATTTTACAAGAGTGTGAAACATCAAGGACAGGTTGCTCAGTCTTCACTACTAATGAAATCATGGCATGATCAGATGTTCTGACTGGAGAACCAACCTTACTTGTATAACACCAGGAGAGTCAGTCTATACGAGGTCCAAGTGATTACCAAACCTGTGAGTACCTTCATTTATGATTTGCTCACAGCCTGATTCAGAGGCAAAGTCTAAAGCTCTTAAGCCATGACGATCTTTAGGGGAGTTAGAACTTAACCACTGCCTATGGTAAGCATTGAGATCACCAACAAAGACAAAAGAAGCCTTTCTATCATCTTCTTGTATCTTAGCCATTATGAAAAGATGACAATCGAAGATAGAATCATCCATGTCTGGATTCCGGTAGATCGAACACATAAAAGTTGTTATGCCTGCCACAAACTTTTATTACCTGAATCTCATGACATCCACATTCATAGCAGGACTTATGAGAAGCAGGGTACTCAGTCCTGATCTACACCGAAATTCTCCTGGCCCTAGGGATGGCATCCCGTTTCAACACTATTGGCTTCATTAAACCAGTTATAAGGAACTCAGATGAGTGCTTCATATCAGAAACCAAAGCCTATGAGCACAAAAGAATATCATACTGTCTGGACGCAACTGTAAGGTCTTGAATAATTGCATGAAGATCACGAATGTTGCAATACAGTAAATGACATTGACAAAATCTATGACGTACTGGTCCCGGATTTTGCTCAATGTCTCCGGACAGCATAAGAATTAATGCTAATAAAAAAGAG
>NC_090742.1:126375495-126397995 GCF_036898095.1 Palaemon carinicauda | reverse complement strand
GGGTAAAGATGGTACTGAGATCATTAGGGTCACCTTTAATAACTGGAAGAAAGTTGAACTGTGCTCTCGGTATTGCCTCATACGCCAGAATTATCTTCATCTTGCCTTTCCAGTTGGAGTGTGGAAACTCATGATCATGGGCATTGATTGCCCACCCAGCCACCCAGAGTGTGTTGCCCTGAAGTGAGGAGTGGCTGATCATGAACCAGCAAGGAGGAGAGCTCAGCGATGGTGAGAAACGTGATGGTGTTTATTCCTGTTTGTTTTCTCTTAGTAAATCAAAGGATTTCCACTACATCTCATCTCAGTATGTGAGCTAGCATTGTTGAGTCCTTCAACTTTTATCCTGTGGACTGCTGCTGTTTTCTGTGGAGCTGGCAAAGGAGGTACAGGAGTAATGACCTTGATCCAACCCGTGTGCTGAAAGGGAGTGTTACAATTAATAGAGACAAGGGCTAAATCTATATTGTCTCTAACACACTGAGTGACGACATTGTTTCTTTATCAAGCCTCTGTAGAGATCACTAGTTTTTTACTCGACATTTCTCCTTCACTGGCTTTTCATCACGGATTGACTTTAAAGTGCAGCCTCTAATTCATCATTAATCTGTTTATCGGTTTCTTCCACAAAGGTGCCAGCAGGGCCAGAAGAATCTGGAGTTTGAACTCCACTCCAGATATTAATGAAGCTGTATTTGCAGTTTAGTGCTTTTGAGTAGCACTTAGTGTAAAATCCTAAAGGTGTAACTTGTTGACCAACTGGTTTGACCAAAATATATGATCAAGTTGTATAATAAGTCCCATTTGGTGTGGCACCATTCCTGACTGAGGTTAACTGGTCTTAATAAAGTTCTGCCTCAAATAATAACTCATTCGTTTTTCTGGACAATGGATCTCAAAGCTTGTACCAACTGTGTGTCACACGATCATACATAGTTCATTTTGTGTATATATTATGCTTGTATCTTCGCTCTTCCTTCGCACTAAAAAGAACCTGAATAAACATGCCTGTTTTCTTACTGGTAACAGTGTCGGTTTTGAACATGAAATTTCCTGTTGCATTGACCTTTCTTAAATAAAGGAGAGTGTTCTATAATAAACTCACTCAGTTGCTTTTATCCTGTCTTGGAGTCACAACCTAATCTCGGCCCGTCACACGCTTCCGAATGCTCATATAGATGGGCCAGCTAACTACCAACTTAAAAAATACTGCTTAAGGTGGGATGTGGTGGGGTAGAATTTTGGATCTAGATTAATCATGAAAATGTCATTGCACATCAAAATGAGCGCAGATTTTATGATTTGAGTCTTCCAATCTCCAATATTAGCATGATGTTCTCGCAAAATAATGACAGTGCTATTTTTGAAGCAGTGCACACCTGTCCTTCATCCCTCTGTAGTGAAATACAAGGTGTCATGATTCTTTATCTTGGTCTTGGAGTTTCATCTTTAGCCAATATTTTAAATAAAAGAGTCTGGTGACTCATCAAACTCCTGCACCTTTACGTTAACTTAGTTAAGTCAGAATATTTATAAAATTCACTAAAACTGCTTCTCTCTCCTTCTCAAGTTTTCTCTGTCTTTTCTTCTGTTTCCATTCCTTTTCTGTATTGGAGTACTCTAATGCTCCCTTTGAGGCAGCCAGCCATATCTACCATTCAGTGCAGTCTTCAGTAAGCTTGCCTTCAATTTATCTTCTGTTAATTTATGGGGCCTTTGTATTTTTCTAGCTTCTCCTTGATTATTTGTGCAGAGGTGAGCTAGTTGGTTTAGAAAAATCCAAACATCCTTATTCCGGAGGGGAATTTAGTGTGAATTTGTAGGCTACAGACCAAAGATGTACTGAACTCGCTGAAAGTGGGACTTTTCTTCTAATTGAATTAATTTTTCGATGCCTTTGATACTTGAGCTGACTTATTGGTGGTTTTAACAAAGTTGTTGTAGTGATTATTTTTATGTTTCATGTGTTACCTCAGTTTTCCATCCTTTTGACTCTCCTTCATATTTTGCACAGTTGTAGTATTTTTTACTGTTTTTCCCTGTTTCATGAAGATCGATTACCCCTTTATAGCTGCCTGTATGAACATCAAAACTGGTGTTTCCGGGCCTTTCCAAATAAAGTAAGAGTGTATAGGTGGAGTAACTTCTTCCTCCATATTGCTAGACACTAATGTCCAGGAAAGAAGATTATCGGATATATCTAAAAGTTGTTTCTCTGCAAAGGGGTATTTTAGTGAAATATAAATGGTAGCATTCTACTCAGAATCATCAGAAAGGCTGATTTATCACCTCAGATGCTATAGCGGTCACATTTGATAAAAATAAAATTTTCAACAAGGAAGTTTAAAGATTTAGAACATGTTATTACATCACTGTTACGAACATATCGGAGAAGAGATTTTTAGGTAACAATTTGTTTGGGAAATGCCCTCGTGTTTTCATCACTATATATCTAATTTCTCTGATGGCAACAGTTATTTCTAATGTACAGTAACTTCGACATCAAGATATACATGTAGTTTAATATTTGAATAGACAAACGTAAGTATATATATATATATATATATATATATATATATATATATATATATATATATATATGTTGCAGTGATAGGAAAACAGACTTAAGGTGTAGAAGAATGATACAAGAAGAGAGCAGGAGGATGCATACAAGTGATTAATAGAAGAGTCAAGAATGACACAAGAAGCAAATCGCATAGTAGAAGAGGATTTTTGAATTTAAGGAACATAAAAAGGACATTTCAGAGGGAAGTAGATGCAAAAAAAAAAAAAAAAAAAAAAAAAAGCCAAGATTGAAGATACCTTCATGACTCAAATGTATTTCTTTGTCGATAAAGGGCTTATTGAAAAAAATGTACTTGCATATGGGCGTACAGTAGATGCTTTGCGAACGAGCTTTCGAAGTTATGATCAAGACAATTAATAAGGTACCGCAAACACTTAATAAGGTACCGAAAACATTGATGACATCATAAGCGACACGCGGGAGTATGGTGGTGATAGTGTGACCGAGTGGCTGGCCAGAATGTGTTTCTCATTTTTGCTTCAGGAATGAATAGAAATGGATTGAGTTCGAGGTAGGTATTCTAAATTTTACAAGAGGAGGTTAGTAGGACGACTGTATAAATTAACGGGGAAAATAGTAGGATTTATGACTGAAAAAAGTAAATCAAATGAGAGCAAAGCTGGAAAGGGAAGAACATTGTTGATCTGGGCAAGAAAGAATGGGCTTGAGTCTTGGGCTTTTCTATGGAGCAGTTATCCGGAATGGTTTCTGGTGAATAGAAGTGGAATGTGCCATTTCTGGACTTGGAAAAAAATAAAGATAAACGTGTTAGAGAGAAAAAATAGAGCTATTGATATTATGGTATTGATGATAGGTTGTTTGGAATTATTTTTTATATTTATGAATAAAGGGAATCCTATGTTATGGTATATAAGATAGATAGTGACTAGTTCACTCAATGGATGGCGTGATAAGAGACAGAAAAAAAAATCATTGGATGCAATCACATTTTTTTTTTGGGGGGGGGGGAAGATAATAAGTATTCAAGATAATGTTGGGTGGTTGATGCATATACAGGAAACTGTTCTGATTTGGCACAATAAAAGGAAACTTCCATTGATTTCTATTAAGGTTATTTGACTAATAAGATACAGAAGTCAATGACAGTCATTGAATGAAGGATATATATTAAATTGTCTCGAAGCAACTCTCTCATAGAAAAACCTGTGCAATAAAAATGCATCTGAAAATTCTGGTGTTCTGCCATCTTTTTTTCCTCATGAAATTTCATGAATTATATTATACATAATTATTAAACTGTTCCTCTTAGGTATCATGTTCTTCCTTTTGATTGTGATTTTTCTCTCTCTCTCTCTCTCTCTCTCTCTCTCTCTCTCTCTCTCTCTCTCTCTCTCTCTCTCTCTCTTTTGCTATTTCCCATTTCTGATTTATTTATAGCAATTTAGCAGCAACAAATAAAAGATATGATTGTCTTTTGGGTACAGGGTCTGTGTGATATTGGTTTTTCATTTTTTTACGATCATTGTGGAGCGTCAGGCAGAGCAAAGGCGAGATGTCAATATGTAATCAAATAACTCTTAGATAAAAAGCAGAATAAAAGAATACAATATGATTTTTATTGGACAACATAATACTGAAATGTAGACTTGGAAACCAATTATAATTTAGTCCCACAGAATAAAGCATTGCTGAAAAAAAAAACTAGAATTCATTATATTTCAAGTTTTCATAGATCATATGAATAATAAACTACCATTTCAAGATCATGTTCTTATTAATTCCAGTTATATCATCCTTCTGATAAATAATTCTTGCTGTAATTTGAACTGAGGATATAGTAAACACAGACAGCGTTAATAATTGCTTCATTGTCCTCAACGTAGTTACCTATAATTTTATATTTTAAAAGATCTGATGTAATTTAATTTTGCAGAGTTGAACTCAAGCTACAGCATCAAAATTTCATTCATATTAAGTAGAGGGTTACGTTTCATAAATCCATTCCCCTTTGGTTAAGGTTATAACGTTTTTTATCAATATGCAGTGATTTTTTGTTCGAAATAATATAAATCATATATTTTCCATCCTCTTGTGAACATTTCGCGTATTATAAAGACATTTTTAAAAGTGCGTGATAACCAAAGTATATATAATTGCATTATTTAGAGGCTCTAATATTCACGAAAAATATTTTATTTTTTTCTTGTCACACAAGTCAAGGATCCAATGATTTACCTTATTGAGATTTCTTTAAATATAGATTCTATACACTAATATATTCTGAAGCTAAGCAAGGAAATTGAATATCAAATGACATCGAAAGAATTAAGCTGATCAAGGACTGTTAACCTTTTTAGAATACAAAGAATAAAACAGGAGAGCCATCATACAATTCGTGTGATACTTTTATTTTTCCATTCTCGAAAATGTTTATTGATATGAAATTATCGTAAAATCTTCGTCACAATATAGAATTCTTTAAAAAAAAGATGATGAATACTATGAAGTTATAAATATTTCTTTCCATGATTTTAGCTCTCTCTCTCTCTCTCTCTCTCTCTCTCTCTCTCTCTCTCTCTCTCTCTCTCTCTCTCTCTCTCTCTGGGTCTGACGTTTCATCGATATTGGAATGAATATACGATTTCAGTACGAGTCCGGTGTGATATTTGTTTTATCAGGCACTGGCGTTGTTTGACACTCTTGCGCTGCTTGGAATAAATTGCAATAGATACATTTATGGAAGTGATACATCCAAATAAAATAATAAAATATTAGCTGTATATTATAGCATTTAAGGAGCTTCATAAATTTCATCATCATCATTATCATCAGCCGTTACTAGTCCATTGTAGGACAAATGTCTTAGACATGTCCTTCCACTCGCGTCTATTTATGGTCTTTCAATGACAGCGTATTCCGCATTTTTTCAGCTCGGTAATCATTCGTCTTCTCTTCCTTCCCCTCTTTCATTTGCAATAGTTAGGGACATATTCTTTTATTCTTAGTGTCCATCTATTATCTGTCATTGTCATTACATGTTTTGTCCATGTCCATTTCTTTTTCTTACATGTTTCCGCTCGTATCCGTGTTGCTCTTTTTCTGTCTCTTAGTGTTATTCCTACCATTATCCTTTCCATAGCTCTTTGAGTTGTAACTAGTTTATGTTCTAAGGTTTTAGTGAGGCTCTAGGTTCCTGACGCAAATGCTGATACTGGTATGACCATCTGATTAAATATCTTTCTTTTTAGAGAAAGTGGCTTTTTACATTCCACAATTTAATTTTATTAACAAAAGCTCTCCATCCCATGTTTATTCTTCTTTTAATCTTGGTCTCGTATCCTGAGGAAACACTTAATGTCTCTCCTAAGTGTGTATATTTATTAACAATCCCTAGAGGTTCGTTCATAACCCTTATTTGTTGTCTCTGCACTTTCATTTAACAATGTATTAGTTTTATTTTTTTTTTCAAATCATCTATCGTATTGTTCAATCCCTCGTACGATTCACTAAATAGAACTATATCATTCGCAAATCTTAAGTTGTTAAGGTGCTCCCTATCAATGGTAATTCCTACTTTTTCTAGTCAAAATTGAAAAACAAAGTTGTATGTATTCTGTGAATAATTTAAAAGAGAATGGGTCTCCCTTTCTAACTCCTTTCTTAATCGGAATTTTCTCACTATCTTTACGTAGATTATTTACTGTTATATCAAATAGTAATAATTTTTAATCAAACTAAACTCATATTTCCTTTTAACCATAATATAACGCTAAAAGAATCGAAAGTTCACCAGAATTAGGTAATATGCTGGACGAGATTGGTAGTAGCTTTTTTTCAGACGTTCTTTACTGAACAAATTCCTAAGAATCGTATCCTCTTTGTTACGTTTGAGTTTAATCGTTCAGAACAAGTTGCGGCAAACTATCTTTTAAGAATTTTACTTTCGATTGGAGTTAAACTTTTTTAATAGCCAGGATTTTTGTAATGGGTAATATTGGAAGTTTCCTTTGCTCTGCTCTAGATGTAAAAAATAACCCTATGCTTCTAATTGCTAAATGTGTAACTTAAAAGAAATTCCTGTTATGTCTTTTCTCATTTGTAAAAATATTCTTTTGAAATATCTCATAATTTGAATATATTACAAGATTCTATCATATAATTTTCACAACTATGAAATAATACGCTTACCATATAAACATGTAAACAAATATATAGATACGAAACATATTAAAGAGTATTTTCTCTATGATACGGAATAATATTGAACATATTATCCGTCTTCAATCAAAATAATTTAATCTGCCGGAAGGATATGTAACAGCAGCTACCGAACAAAGAAAAAGCAATAACAAAGAAATTACTGAAAAAAAATCTATCAATTTAGTCGTAGCTTCTGTTTCCTTTGTAATTTGTACAGACATAGTGGAGTCAATATCTGATATTAAGAAATAATACCCCCTCCCCAATTGTTATTCTTATTACTCGAATTATTTATTTACTTTAATGACTATTTTAATTGTATAAAGAAAGTTATGAATACTAAAGATACCGTATTATTACGTGACTATTTCATATTTTTAGGGTTAATAGGTAATGCATCAAGGTTTTCTTGCTCCCCCACCAAAAAATATTTGAGGCCCCAGGCAGAAATATTTTTAATTGAAAAATGGACAGGAATTTTTTTTTTTTTTGTTTACATTAGCTGAGGTGGTAATACGATTAATGATTTTACTTTTTCATAGAATTAAAGGGCTTAGCATATTTATTAATTCCCTTTCCCAAGAAACTGTCATCCTATTTATGCCACTGAATTATTTAGTATTATTGTAAGATTACAGAAATAGCGCAGAACATTTGAATGTTTTATTTATTCATGAAAAGGAACAACTATTGCATAAAACTCAAATTTTGCACGGACTCTTATCATTACAAAGCAATAAGATTGAGCTATATTTTTTATATCATAAATAATACCTTTGTGAGGGGCCTAGAGAAGGTTGTGACTCTAAGAGAGGATGAAAGCAGCTGAGTGAGTTTATAATACAACACCCTCCTTTATATACAAAAGCTAAATGCAACAGGAAATTTCATGTTCAAAACCGACAACGTTAACAGTGAGAAAAACAGACATGTTTATTGAGGTTCTTTTTAGTGCGAGGGAAGAGCGAAGATACAAGCATAATATATACACAAAAAAGAACTATGTACGATCATGTGACACATGGTTGGTACATGGCTCCCCCCCTAAAAATGACATACTGTATATGTTAAATAGGGCACCCTGATCTAGAGAGGCAAACTGTAGGCGGGTCATCTGGTAGGAGATAAGCAGGTTTTAGATGATCAATGGAGACCCAGTCTTCTTTGCAACGAATGTTTAGTAGGAATGCTTTCGGACTGCATCGGATCACAAGGAAAGGGCCCAAGTAAAGGGGCGTTAGCGGTGGCTTGCCAGTGTTGTTGTGCAGGAAGACGTGCATTGCAGAGTGCAAGTGTGTCGGTATGTGACGCTTCGCTGGGGGCTTGTAAGTCTGGTGGCGTGGAGTAAATTTTCCGACGATGTGATGTGTGCGCTGGAGATCGTTAGAGGAGGTTGTTGAAGGAAAAAATTCGGCAGGGACGACGAACGAGTCACCATACACCATTTCAGCTACCGAGATGTCAAGGGAATCTTTAGGAGTGGTCCTTAGTCCCAGGAAAACCCAGGGAAGCTTGCAGCACGATATCAAAGCTACTTTGAGGGTGCGATTGAAATGTTCAACCATTCCATTTGCAGCCGGATTGTAGGCTGTTGTCTGATGTAGGGTGATGCCCAAGAGACTCGCTAATGATATCCACAATTGCGAAGTGAAAGTGATACCCCTGTCAGAAGTAATATGCTCAGGGACACCAAATCTTGCAATCTACCCTGAGAGTAAGGCAAATGTACATGAGGCGGCCGTTGCAGTTTCCATGGTAATGGGCTCAGGCCAACGAGTGGAGCGGTCGATGACGGTAAACCGGTAAGGATGTCCTTGTGATGTGGGTAGGGGGCCTACAACGTCGACGTGAATGTGTGCGAAATGACGCTGAGGTTCAGGAAAGGTGCCCACTCCTGAATCCTTGTGTCGATGTACTTTATAAGTTTGGCAAGAAGTACAGGCGCGGACCCTATCCTTAGCATCCTAAGAAATCCTGTGCCAAATAAACTTCGTCTTCAGCAACTGTGCAGTAGAACGGCATGAGGGATGTGAAAGGCCGTGAATGAAATCAAACACCTGGGAGCAGGAATCCAAGGTCGCGGTCTACTAGGACTGACGTCACTGAGGAGGGTGGTGTTGGAGTCTTCAAGGGGGAAGCCTTCTCAACGGAGGGACGTGCAGGATGTCCTACAGGCTTGATACTCTGGATCCTGTCGTTGGGCTTCAGCCAGGGCGTTGTAATCCAATCCCAATTGAACAGCAACTAACGTGTTTCTTGACAGGGCATCAGCAAGGGGATTCATTTCCCCAGGGACGTATTGAAGCGTGCAATTGTATTCAGCCGCGGCGGAGAGATGCCGGCATTGATGGGCGGACCAGGTGTCAGACTGTCGAGTGAAGGCGTGCACCAGAGTCATGCGGTCTTTGTAAATGATGAAGGGCGTACTTTCTAAGAAATGGCGAAATTGACGGACAGCAAAGTGCCCCGCCAGCAATTCGCGATCAAAGGTATAATAACCTGATTCTGCCTTGGACAGTTTTCTGCTAAAGAAGGCCAATGGGCGGGGTGAGCCGTTGACCACCTGCTCGAGTACTGCACCAATAGCGACGTCGCTGGCATCGGTGGAGAGAAGGACAGGGGCAAGTGTGATAGGATAAGTAAGGGCCGCAGCGGTTGATAAGGCCTTCTTTGCATTGCAGAAGGCCGCTTCTTGAAGGGGACCCCACTTCTGGTCCTTTGGCTTGCCCTAGAGCGAGGCGTACAGGGGAGCAAGAGTGGCGGCAATGGCTGGCAGAAAACGGTGATAATAGTTGATCATGCCCAAGATTTCCTGCAGAGCTTTGACGGTCGAGGGCGATCGAAAGTCTTAAACGGCTGCTACCTTCTCAAGGAGGGGAGCGACTCCTTCAGGAGTGATGCGGTTCCCCAAGAACGACACTTTGTTGGCGCCAAAGGTACATTTGTCATACCAGACTACAAGGCCGTTTTATTGCAGGCGGTCAAGCAGGATGCGCAGGTGACAGAGGTGTTCTTCTTTTGAGGTAGAGAAAACAAGTATGTCATCCACATAACATACAAAAAAGGGGAGGTCCCCTAAGATGCCATCCATGAGACGTTGAAATGTGGCCCCTGCATTACGAAGGCCAAAATAGGAGTAATTGAAGGTATATGTACCAAATGGAGTGGTGATGGCGGTCTTGGGGATGTCTTCCGGGTTCGTAGACACCTGATAATACCCCTTCAGAAGGTCGGGAGTAGAGAAAACATCCGCTTTGTGCAGGTAGGAGGTCACATTGGCAATGTTCGGGATGGGGTAGTTATCCGGTTCTGTTTGCATGTTAAGGCGAAGGTAATCCCCGCACGGACGGAGGGAGCGTTCTTTCTTCAGAACGATGGGTAAGTGTAACAACCATGGGCTGGAGGCCTTTTGGCAAAGGCCCATTTCCTCCATTTAAGCGAACGTCTGTTTGGACGCTGCCAATCGTTCCGGTGCCAGACGTCTGGATTTTGCGAAGAACGGGGATCCCGTCTTCTTGATATGGTGATAAATACCAGGCTTGGCAGGAGCCGTGGGTGTTTGGCAAAGTTCTGGAAGGAAAACTTCCGGGTATGACGGGAGGAGGTGGGCATAGGCATCCGTGGGTGGTCTGATGTGAAGAGCGAGGTTGGAAGGGGCAGGTTGAAGAAGTGTCGACAAGTACGAGTCTGCGTTGACGAATCGTCGGTGGGCGACATCGACCAGAAGGTGAAAATGTGAGAGGAAATCCGCACCGAGGATTGTTAATGTGACGTCTGCAACGAGAAACTTCTAATTGAATCTACTATTTCCGAACGATAATGTGAGGTTCTCCTAACCATAGGGGGGTATTGCAGATCCGTTGGCAGATACCAAGTGGACGTCGGCAGATGTAGACAGACTCTATCGTGTCCTGAAGTGTTCCTTTGGCAGAAGAGAACGTCAAGTGCCCGTGTCTACCAAAAATCCCACTCCCGTTCCTTCATCATATAAAAAGAAAAGATCAGAAACACGGGAGGCCACCGTCACGAGCGATGGCGTACTTATACCTTTTTTGGCCACTGACAATTCTTTGCATATTTTTTTTGCAGTTGCCCCGAATATGAAGTTGTAGTAGCAAATCTGCGGCGGATGAGAGGTAGTAAGTGGCTGTAGAAGTCGTTGGTTGGGGCGCGAGCAAATGGTGGGTGGTGGGTGGCATTGTCGCCGCTTGGGCACTTCACGGGGTAGGCGTGTATGTCCTACGGCATTCACGTCAGCTTCAGTTGACGTTGAATAGGCGTCCTCTTCGTCAGGGGTGGAATCGTTGATGGAGGTCTTGAAGTAGCTGTCCAAAAGGGCGTCAGCTTTGGTCATCAAGTCCTTTATGGGTAAACTATCAACATCGGGTATGGGAACACGTATAGGGCGGAGTAAACGGCGTATAAAAAGGCCACGAGTAGGTTCACCTCACGAGGAGAGCCGTCCGCGGCAGATTGCAGGCGAGCGATACTGGTCATTTCCCTGAGGGCGAGCGAAGCCCTTTGGTCCCCCAACGGTTGTTTGCAGAGCTGAAAAAGCTTTGCTATACGGGCGGCTGGTGACGGCGAGTACTGCTGCAGAAGGTATGTTTTGAGGGCGTTATATTGGGGTTGTTAAAATAATATCTAACTCGCATCAAATTAGGGGTAATGTCTTTATTAATCAACTTACTTGTACTTGTATAAGGCAGCTATGATCTTGATAGAAGATTAATGTTCGAACTAAAAAGTTCACTTTATAACGGAAGGAACACACGATCAAGGAATACGGCCGACAATGATCGTGTAACGACTTGAGCTCAACTGACTCTTCCAGTCTGATTCAACTTGAGAACAACTCCCGTTTTCTTTCCTTTGTTCGATTACACTCGAACAATCGTTGAAAAAGAAAGACGGGAAATCAAAACTTTTTCCTTATAAGGAATACATTTACCATTTAAGTAATTAATTCAATTAGAATAAAAAAAAGGGGAAAGTTAAAAATTTACATTTGATACTAACAAATGGCAATCATTCAGTTTACTTTACGTCCATGACCGAACACCAAAACAAAACAGAAAGTAAGAACGACCTAACAAGTTAATTCGACTATTTTACATGAATGCAATTATATTTCTCCAATCAACTATTTCTACATCTTCCACAAACAACAAAAAGAAAAGTGGTTTCACAAAAAAACATTTTGACAGATTAACTCTACAACAAAAGAACACTTACAAAACGAAAAAAACATTATTTACAATCTACCCTCCCGAGCTAAGTTTCTTATCAAGTTTCTGGAGGCAAGAGCAGTACTGTGGGTAGGCCTGGTAGATACTTCATCCGGCGAAGCTGTTCCAGTGTCAAGTACTTCATCTGTCTCAAAATTACCGACATTGTCCACTTGTTCAATTTGAACATATAAATTAGGATCATTAAGCTCAGAATATAATTCTAATGGTATTAAAAAACTAACATTAATTACGCTTTCAGTTTTATCAGGCTTAACAATACGAACAGTACGAACAACCCCTTCGTCGTCACTGAATGTTTCAACAATTCCAACTAATGGCCAATAAGTTCTAGATCTTAAAGGCAATTTAAATAGAGTAATTTCCCCTTTTTCCCACTTTCTTGGAGGCTGAAAAGAAGATCTATCCTTTTCTTTCAAACTTAATAGATATTCAGAAAGCCACTTTTCCTTAAAGCTTTCGTAAAATCCATCCCTAGTTTCCAAAGTATGAGCAAGGAGAGAAGAATACTCATTCTCCTCATCATACTCCCACTCAGGAACTTGTTCAGAATCACCAAACATTAAAGAAGGACAAGATCTATAAGTTGAAGGCCTATTATTTAAAATTTTCTGAATGTCAGAGAGGAAAGTGACAAATTCCGAGAATGAACGAGTATATCTACCAAGAGTTTTAAAAAGGCAATGCTTCACTGTTTTAATTAATCTTTCCCAAGCAGCACTATATCACGCTGCGTAAACAGGGATAGTTTTATGTGAAATAGAAGCGCCCCTAAACTTCTCCTCAAACTCAGAAGAAGTAAGTAACTGTTCAATTATATTACCAGCCTGCAAAAAGGATTTGGCATTGTCAGAATAAACAGCGACAGGAACACCAAACCTATTAGAAAACCTAATGAAAGCCAATATAAATTCTGAAGTTGACATAGACTGGACAACTTCCAAATGTATAGCTCTTGTATTAAAACAACTGAAAATAAGAATGTACGCCTTAAATTTTTCTCCATTTTTCTCCTTCAACCATAAGTGGACTGTATAATTTACACCAATATGAGCAAAAGGCACACTCAAATTTACCCTGGAAGAAGGAAGCGAAGAAGGAGAAGGGTACTTCACTGTGTTAGCATTATAACGCTTGCATACAATACAATCCTTCAGGACAGACAAAACTGCTTGCCTGGCCTTTACAATCCACAAACCATGCATGCGCAAAAAACTAATAGTGGATTGCAAACCCATATGCACAGACTTACAATGGGCATAAAAAATCAACAACCGAGTCAAATGATGCTTCTTGTCCACAAGAATAGGATTGACAATATTAAATTTTAAAGTATTATTCTTGTCAATCCGACCTTTAGTTCGCATTATACCATTATTGTCCAAAAACAAATTGAACTGCCTAACTAAAGGTGGAACTTCAACTGAAGAATCTCTACTCTTCAGATAAGATAATTCAAGAGGAAAAGCTTCCTTTTGCATCAACCTTAGAAGGTAATTAGAAGCTGCTTCAACAGTGTCAGCTTGAATTTTCCTAAACTTATGTACAACACTAAATACCTTAGAAACTACACTTATAAGTCTAGAAAAACTAGAAAAATTACTAATATTTACAAGAGGTTCCTTTTTAGGGAACATTACAGGAGAAATTAAGTCACCCTTCACATTATCAGGAATACAACCCAAGAGACCCTTAGGCCACTCGTCAGGAGAATTCAACCAAGAAGTGCTTACTAGTACAAGGTTTAGTTAGTAAATCAGCCTGATTGCTAGATGAGGGAATATAAGCTAATGAAACTCTACAAAATCTATCAGAAATCCTATCTAACAGACTAGAATTTCCTTCAACCTATCATTTACAAATGTCTTTCTCTTAGGAGCCCTATTGGTTAGAATCCAACTAAGAACTACTTGGCTATCTATAAAAAGAGTTATGCTTTCAATTTCAGCACAATTTAATAGATTACTTTAAAAAATGGTGTCAAAACACTTCAAAGCTAATTGAGCAGCCAAAAGTTCCAAAGTAGGGAGAGTCTTCTCCTTAATGGGGCTAACCTTAGTTTTAGCAAATATCCGGGAACTATGATCACCTTGCACAGCATACATAGCACAACCATAAGCTTCCTTAGAAGCATCGGCAAATAAAAACAGCTTGACAGGAGCATCAGTTTTATAAGTTTGTCTAGAAAAGGAAGTTTGACTAACTTCACTGTAAGAATTACAAAATTTACTCCATAGTTTAGAAATTTCAGCACTAGCTGTTTCATCCCACTTCGTAACTTGCTGGCACAACTTACGAATAATAAGCTTGCCCTGCAGCATTATAGGAGCAATTATACCAATAGGATCAAAGACAGATGACAAAGCTGACAAAATCTGACACTTTGAGGAAACACCCTTGTTCAGTTGCTTAACCTTTAATTGTAAGGTATCTTGGTTAGAGTCATAAATATATCCTAAAATCTTAATTTCAGAAGAAGCTACATTTTCATCTTCATCAAGGGTAGACAACAAAGCAGGTATGTTAAAACCCCACTCGCGTAAAGGCAACCCCCCTGAATTCATAATTTTCTTAATAGTGTGACGGGCCGAGAGAGGGTTGTGAACTCAAAGGCAGGATGCAATCAACTGAGTTGTTTATTAAGGAACACTCTCCTTTATATACAAAATCTCAAGGCAACAGGAAATAACCTGTTCGAGAGACAGACAATGTTACAGAGCAAAACCGGAGACATGATCATTCAGGTTCTTTTTAGTGCGAGGGAAGAGCGCAGATACAAGCATAATATATACAAAATAATTATGTACAATTGTGTGACACACGGTTGGTACATGGCTCCCCCCCTAAAAATGACATACTGTACATGTTAAATAGGGCGCCCTGATCTAGAGAGGCGAACTGTAGGCGGGTCATTTGGCAGAAGATAAGCAGGTTTTAGACGATCAATGGAGACCCAGTCTTCTTTGCCCCGAATGTTTAGTAGGAATGCTTTCGGACTGCGTCGGATCACAAGGAAAGGGCCCGTGTAAGGGGGCGTTAGTGGTGGCTTGCTAGTGTCGTTGCACAGGAAGACATGCGTTGCAGAGAGCAAGTCTGTTGGTATGTGATGCTTTGCTGGGGGCTTGTAAGTCTGGCGTCAGGGAGTAAATTTTCCCACGACGTCACGTATGCGCTGGAGATCGTTGGAGGAGGTTGTAGAAGGAAAAAATTCGGCAGGGAGGACCAACGGGTCGCCATACACCATTTCAGCTGCCGAGACGTCGAGGGTGTCTTTAGGAGTGGTCCTTAGTCCCAGGAGGACCCAGGGAAGCTGAGTAAACCAGTTGCAATCCTTGCAGCGGGACATCAAAGCTGCTTTGAGGGTGCGATGAAAACGTTCAACCATTCCATTGGCAGCGGGGTTGTAGGCCGTTGTCTGATGTAGGGTGATGCCCAGGAGACTCGCTAATGACGTCCACAATTGAGAGGTGAAAGTGGTTCCCCTGTCAGAAGTAATATGCTCAGGGATACCGAATCTTGAAATCCATCCAGAGAGTAAGGCAGATGTACATGAGGCGGACGTTGCAGTTTCCATGGGAATGGCTTCAGGCCAACGAGTGGAGCGGTCGATGACGGTATACAGGTAACGATATCCTTGTGATGTGGGTAGGGGGCCTACAACGTCGACGTGAATGTGTGCGAAACGACGCTGAGGTTGAGGAAAGGTGCCCACTCCTGAATCCGTGTGTCGATGTACTTTGGAAGTTTGGCAAGAAATACAGGCGCAGACCCAATCCTTAGCATCCTTAGAAATACCGTGCCAAATGAATTTTGCCTTCAGCAGCTGTGCAGTAGAACGGCACGAGGGATGTGAAAGGCCGTGAATGAAATCAAACACCTGTCAGCGCATAGGAGCAGGAATCCAAGGTCGGGGTCTACGAGTACTGACTTCACAGAGGAGGGTGGTGTTGGAGTCTTCGAAGGGAAAGTTTTCCCAACGGAGGGACTTGCAGGATGTCCTACAAGCTTGATACTCTGGATCCTGTCGTTGGGCTTCAGCCAGAGCGTTGTAATCCAATCCCAGTTGAACGGCAGCCAACTTGTTTCTTGACAAGGCATTGACAATGGGATTCATTTTCCCAGGGACGTATTGGAGGGTGCAATTGTATTCAGCCACGGCGGAGAGATGTCGGCGTTGACGGGCGGACCAGGCGTCAGACTGTCGAGTGAAGGCGTGCACCAGAGGCATGGTGTCTGTGCGAATGACGAAGGGCGTACCTTCTAAAAAATGGTGAAAGTGACGGACAGCCAAGTGCACCGCCAGCAATTCTCGATCGAAGGTAAAATAATCCGATTCTGCCTTGGACAGTTTTCTGCTGAAGAAGGCCAATGAGCTGGGCGAGCCTTTGACCACCTGCTCGAGTACTGCACCAATAGCGACGTCGCTGGCATCGGTGGAGAGAAGGAGAGGGGGGTGTGGGATAGGAAAAGTGAGAGCCGCAGCAGTTGATAGGGCCTTCTTTGCATTGCAGAAGGCTGCTTCTTGAAGGGAACCCCACTTCAGGTCCTTTGGCTTACCCTTGAGGGAGGTGTAGAGGGGAGCAAGAGTGGCGGCAATGGCTGGCAGAAAACGGTGATAATAGTTGATCATGCCCAAGAATTCCTGCAGAGCTTTGACGGTCGAGGGCGCGGGGAAGTTCTGAATGGCTGCTACCTTCTCAGGGAGGGGATGGACTCCTTCAGGAGTGATACGGTGGACTAAGAACGACACTTCGTTGGCGCCAAAGGTACACTTGTCGTACCGGACTAAAAGGCCGTTTTGTTGCAGGCGGTCGAGCACGATGAGCAGGTGACGGAGGTGTTCCTCTTTGGAGGAGGAGAACACAAGTATGTCGTCCACATAACATACACAGAAAGGGAGGTCCCCTAAGATGCCATCCATGAGACGTTGAAACGTTGCCCCAGCATTACGAAGGCCAAAACAGGAGTAATTGAAGGTGTATGTACCAAACGGAGTGGTGATGGCAGTCTTAGGGATGTCTTCTGGGTTCATAGGCACCTGATAATACCCCTTTAGGAGGTCGAGAGTAGAGAAAACCTTCGCTTTGTGCAGGTAGGAGGTCACGTCGGCAATGTTTGGGAGGGGGTAGTGATCCGGTTCTGTTTGCATGTTCAGGCGCCTGTAATCCCAGCATGGACGGAGGGAGCTGTCTTTCTTCAGAACGATGTGTAAGGGTGACGACCATGGGCTGGAGGCCTTTTGGCAAAGGCCCATTTCCTCCATTTCGGCGAACGTCTGTTTGGCGGCTGCCAATCATTCCGGTGCCAGACGTCTGAATTTTGCGAAGACTGGGGGTCCCTTCGTCTTGATATGGTGATAAATACCGTGCTTGGCAGGAACCGTGGGCGTTTGGCGAAGTTCTGGACGGAAAACTTCCGGGTACGACATGAGGAGGTGGGCGTAGGCATCCGTCGGTGCGCTGATGTGGAGAGCGAGTTTAGAGGGGGCGGGTTGAAGAGGTGTCGACAAGTACGAGTCTGCGTTGACCAATCGTTGGTGGGCGACATCGACCAGAAGGTGGAAATGAGAGAGAAAATCCGCACCGAGGATTGGCATTGTGACGTCAGCAACGAGAAACTTCCAATTGAATTTACCGTTTCCGACCGATAATGTGAGGTTCTCGTAACCGTAGGTGGGTATCGCAGATCTGTTGGCAGCTACCAAGCGGACGTCGGCAGATGTAGACAGACTACGTCGTGCCTTGAAGAGTTTCCTTGGCCAAAGAGAACGACAAGCACCCGTGTCTACCAAAAATCGCACGCCCGTTCCTGCATCCTGTAAAAAGAAAAGATTAGAAACATGGGAGGCCACCGCCACAAGCGATGGCCTACTTACACGTTTTTTGGCCACTGACAATCCTTGGCACATTTCTTCGCGGTTGCCCCGAATCTGAAGTGGTAGTAGCAAAACTGCGGCGGATGGGAGGTAGTAAGTGGCTGTAGAAGTCGTTCGTTGGGGCGCGAGCGATTGGTGGGTGGTGGGCGGCTTTGTCGCCGCTTCGGCACGTCACTGGGTAGGCGTGTATGTCCTACGGCATTCATGTCAGCTTCGGTTGACGTTTAATAGGCATCCTCGTCGTCAGGGGTGGAGGCGTTGATGGATGTCTTGAAGTGGCTGTCCATAAGGGCGTCGGCTTTGGTCATCAAGTCCTTTATGGGTAAATTATCGACATCGGTTATGGCAGGTTCGGGTAATCGGCGTATCCAACCGTCTGCAGCAGGTTGAAGGCGAGCGATACTGGTCATTTCCCTGAGGGCAAACGAAGCCCTTTGGTCCCCCAACGGTTGTTGCGAGAGCTGAAAAAGCTTTGCTATACGGGTGGCTGGCGACGGCGAGTACTGCTGCAGAAGGTATGTTTTCAGGGCGTCATACGGTATCTCCTTGTTCACAAAGCCAGTCGGATATTTCTGGGAAGGTGTCCTCGGGTATCGCCGCGAGAACATAATCCGCTTTGGTGGTTGAGCGAGTCACGCCCCTGATACGAAACTGGACTTCTGCGTGCTGAAACCAAGCAAACGCCTCTCCGCTGGCAAACGATGAAAGTTTGTATGGAGTGGCCACAGCACCAACTGCCGTAGAGTCCGCCATAGTACAACGATGAAGGGGCGAGGGGGTGGGGGTGGAAGGCGGTGGGAGCGAGTCGACTTCCTTGGTCACAAATGTGACGGGCCGAGAGAGGGTTGTGAACTCAAAGGCAGGATGCAATCAACTGAGTGGTTTATTAAGGAACACTCTCCTTTATATACAAAACCTCAAGGCAACAGGACATAACCTGTTCGAGAGACAGACAATGTTACAGAGCAAAACCGGAGACATGATCATTCAGGTTCTTTTTAGTGCGAGGGAAGAGCGCAGATACAAGCATAATATATACAAAATAATTATGTACAATTGTGTGACACACGGTTGGTAAAATAGAATTGATAATAAATGGCATCTGGGCTCCCTGATTAGAAGAGAGCACTAAGTTATCCATATAAAATTTGTCTCTAATCAGAGAAGCTACTTCATTCCCTCTATAGCTAGACAAATGATGTTGAATAATATAATTCAATATAAAGGGAGAACTTACAAATCCAAAAATTATAGTATTATATCTATATGCAACAAACTTCCCATTTATCTTTCTAAAGAAACAAAATCTATTTCGATCTGCCCATAAAGATAACCTAACTTCGAGAAAAGCCTTGACTATATCAGGTACAACTACATAATCATTATTCCTGAAATACAAAAGTAAAGACAACAAGTTGTTCATCAATTCAATACCAGGGAAAGCGGCTTCATTTAATGAAGGAGCTTTTCCCACCTTTAAACTACAGTTAAATACAGGACGGATTTTAGTGGTGACATTTTCATCATTTCTGATGACAGGACGATGAGGAATGAATACTTGACCTGCGGCTCTATTTTTAACAGGCTCAATAATGCCAAGCTCCTCCTGTCTATCAAAAACTTCCTCATATTTAGAGGATATATTCTGATCTAATTTAGAATAAATCCGTTCAGCAACTGCCAAAGAAATCTTTAAATTGTTTGGGACTTTTTCAATTAAATCCTTTTTCCCTGGTAACTGGACGTGATAATGTCTTTCATGAAAAGAAATTGATTTAGCAAATTCAGCAACTTGTTGGTCTTCATAAGGAAGGGAATTTTCATCTTCAATCCCAATCGATTTTAAATTATAGAAATTGTCGAATCCATACTCTACACAAGATTCAGGAAAGATATCATTCAATGAATCAAACTTATAGCCTACAGGATTAACTGCAAAATTTACTAAGAGCTTCTGTTTTCCAAGTTACTTAGGAGGAACAAATTCCAGAAGTCTATTATCCTCAGGCTTAGAAGTCTGTTTACTCTCCAAATTAAGGGAAGAATTATAAAAAACTCTAGATTCTCTGTTACATTCAGGTACATATTTAATTTCCTTATTAGGAATAAACCTAAAAGATTTAGCTTTACAATTACCTCTTGGTCTATTTTCCAAGATTTTATTACTTTCAATTTTAGGACAAGACTTTACCTCTCTTACTGGTTTACAAGGTTCATAAGAATCAATTCTCTTATAAGAAAGCTTCCTTTGTGAAGGATGAACAAAATTGACTACTGTACCAAATGGAATAACCTCAATGACCCACTTAATTACTCTAACCTTAATATCAAACAACTCTACAGAGTCTAAATCTAACTGATTGAATTCCTGAAGGATATCATTCCCTAGGATACCTAACATATTTACAATTTCAGAATTCCTCCCTGGGTAATTATTACTTACAGAATAACCAGCAGATTCAATATTTTTAACTACAGAAGGCAACATAGGAATTTGTATGGAAACATTAAAATTTTCCAATGCAAAAAACAGACAACTAGTCTTTTTCCCACAAGGCATTGTTAAATCAGCTACCAAGTGAAATCCATCACTAACTCTAGCTGGCAACCCAAAAGAAGAAACTAACCTAGATAAAGGAGCACCACAATAATCTCCTAATTTGCTATCAACAATTTGCTTATTAATAACACTAAACTGGGCTCCAGTGTCTAATAGAAAACAACCATTAAAAGATTTCCCACCCATACCAGCTTTGAGGGTAAAAAGGGAACAAATATTTCAGACCCTGATTGACAACTTAATAATTTTTTACCAAGATCCTTACTATCTTTATTATAAGAAAAACATTTGTAAGGTAACAATGATTTATTTCCCGGACATTCCGAGGCCCCATGCCTATCACTCAAGCATTTAATGTATAAAGTTAGTTCTTCAGCTCTATTCTTCCTAGATTGCAAAGTATCAAACCTAGTACATCTAGAAGAATTATAACCAATTTCTTTACAAAATTTACATCTACCAGAAGATAAAGGTTTACTGGTAAATTGAACCTTATTAGAGTCATTACTAGCAGAAGATCTATTACCAAACTTAGATTGCTGGAAATTATGGTCTTTACCTTCAAATTTAACTTCTTTACCCTCATGTTTAACTTTAGGTTTTGCACCAGAATTTTCATGAACACCTAAACTAAGGTGTGCAATAATACTCTGATAATTATCTAACAACTGGTTGAAATTAGGATAGGAAGATCCTGTAGTTCTAAAAAGTTTTATCAAAAAATTTCTAAGAAGCTTCCTATTTACAATTTTTCTAGTTAGCAATAGAGCAGCCGAATCAACTTCAATCAGATCTATACCAAGTCCCTTCAAGTCAAAGAATTTATTATTCAAAGATCTAACTAAAGATTCTACTTCACTAAGGGATTTTACTTCAGAAATTTTCAAAACTTCCCCTATTACTTGATCAATTATGTTGTCTTGATCTAGAAAATTAAGATCTAATTGGTTAAAAGCCAAATCAAAACCCTCATCATCTATTGTAATGTTTTCTACTACACTTAAAGCTTCACCTAACAAATAACCCTTTAAATAAATAAAGTTTTGAGCACTAGTTAGGTTACGCATCCCAGCCAAAGCATTATTAAAAGCCTTCTTAAAGTTAAAATAAGCAAATGGATTAGCTGCATTGTTTTCAAACTTCTGAATTTGAATAAGAGGGAGAGGCAATTTTACAATTTTACTAGAACTATTTTGAGGAGTATTCTTACCTCCAAACAAATTATCAAATTTTACTCTAAATTCAGACAGAGTTTTCTGTATTTCATAATGATAATCTCTTGCTGCTTGCATAATACTATCTAGTTCATCTTCAGTAGCAATTTCACAAATGCTTGCATCACAATTCTCAACTATTACTAAATTAGCATCAATTTTGTGAATGAATTCTTGCAACAAATGACCATTAATTTGATCGTTCTTTAAAGAGTCAATCTTTCTAACATCAAGAGTTATTAAACCCTTAACATAGGCCCTCTTTCTAATTAACTTTTTCATTTCAGCCTCATCCATCTTGAACAATGCTTTTAACTAATATTAAATTACCCAAGGAAAAATTAAAACTTAACTTAATCAGGTCAATGCAAAGCAAGTTATCATCAGTTACTTCCTAATGAAAATACAGCATATTATGCTAATCACAAAACTAGACTAATCAACAGGTTATATACATGAAAAGGCTACTAACTTAACCTAAGCTTAAATTAATACAGTATAAATTAAGACCGATACTGCTCCTTTCTTTATTAGGAATAACACCAGTACAGGTATAAAAAAAATCCTGACATTACAAAACCAATTGAGCCTAGAGAGGACAACAAAAAAAGTAAATACTTAACACTAGAACAGCTAAACTAACTTTGATTTTAGGCCTTTACTTAAACTAAATATCAGCCATTCTCTCCGCTAACTTCAGATTTCCATCGTAATTGAGATGAACTCCATCCCTGGCATAAAGGCGTGGGTCAGAGAATCCCCTAACCCCTTTCATAATGAACAGACTATGTTTTCCCTTCCATTTATTCAACCACTTGTTGAATTTATTTGACTTTGCTTTAAAGTCTTGCCAC
>NC_090742.1:126357995-126370495 GCF_036898095.1 Palaemon carinicauda | reverse complement strand
AGTAGGTAGTAGAATTAACATACACCATTGTGCACTGCTAGTAGCTCTGTCACACATAGAGTACTTATAATCTTGGTTGGTTAAATTCCTCCTGAAGAAGGTGAGTGGCTACTTTTCATTTGATGGCTGTTGCTCTAACATGCTTCTAATGGCAACTGGGCTGTCATACATTATGAGGACTAGATCTCCATTAAGAGAGGGATATGCCAATCTTGTAGCCGAGGTCAGGGCTTCACCAAATGCCTTCCGTAAGAGTGATGTTTAGTTCAATTCCTTTAGTTTTCTTTGAAGGACACCATATAGCGATTATATTTTATCTGCAATATGCGGCAGGAAACGGTGATACTAATTTACCATTCCAGAAAATTTTTTTGCCACTTTCTGCTCTAGTAGAGAAATCTCTTCTGCACTGATTCTGTGCCCCAGAAAGGCCACAGAAGACCTTGCCCGCTCATATTATCTGGTCTGACCATGAAACTATTTTCCTCAAGCGTTGCTGTACTTTACTTATGTCCCGAATGTGCTGGCTGAAAGAGAGGATGAAGATGAATGTATCATCGGTGTATACCCTGACAGAGGGCATGCCTCCCATGATGAAATACGTTAGGAGCTGAAACTTAACACCCTCATTCCTGAAGCCAAACAGGTGAAACTTGAGTGCTGAACAAGGTAATTATGGTAGCCTTAGATAGGCAATTGAAAAAACCTTTGAAAATATCTAATTTGGAGGACTATATATCCACTTCGAAATTATTTGTAAAATCCCTAATGTTCGACATGGGTTAGCAATCTGGTTCTGTGCCTTGGTTAGTATAACGATAATCACCCTATGGCATCCACATACTGTCTACTTTGGGTACTAAGTGTAGGGAGAGGCTCAGGGTAAGGTGTCTTTTTGCCAGATTCCTGCTTTCTCTAAATCAGAGAACATTTCCTTGGGCACTTTAGAGTTCTTCATTAACAATCTCTTGTATCGGGAGTAGACCGAAGGCTTTCTGTGACAATTTGATGCTTAACCATGTATTGGTGCCCCTGGGAGGGCCATCAGGTAAGCCTTCCTTAAATTCACCCTCTCATTCTTCCATAACGGCATTAAACTCACAAAGTGTATCATAGCTGGTATTCTCAGTTATTTCTAGCTCCTGTACTGGCATGATGCACGTGGAAGGGACATCTACTAAAAATTTGAAAGCCTGAAGGAAATTAGCACCCAGTAGGGGCTGTTCAATGTTGGCTACCCCATACGACCAATGGTATTTTCTATCTTGGAATGACAAATCTATTATTCTCACTCTAGTAATCTTGTGTGCTTCTCTATTTGCTGTGATGATTGTAAGACCGTTGTGTCTGCGGCAGGAGGCATTACCTGATAAATATAGGATTAATGATCTGCAGGTGTCTGTGTGGAATAGAACATTCATTCCTGACTTATCACCCCTTATTTAGAAGGACACAGGTGGTTTAACACTGTAGACGGACCGATGTATATACTGTTACCAATGATTTGACCCTCTTGTGCAAACATCTTTTATGATACATAATGTTTGCAAAGGACTTCAGAGGACTACTTCAGCCATTCTTTCCCTTTATTTTTCTTCCATGAGTAGGGGTTTTCACAATGATTGGTTTTACATCTGACCTTACGAGGCCAGAAACAGCCTCACTCGTTGAAGGCCTGATAGGAAACTGACCTCTCCTTGCTGTCCTGCAACCATGACCCTAATGAACAGCTAAGCCCATTTCATAGTGCAAAAGATGGAGGGTGACAGGTAAGGGTTTGGCTGACATAAGACAATATGATGCTCAAAATCTTATTTAGAAAATCATTTAACAGCAATGACTATGCTTTATATGCTGCTGGCCTTACCATTTGTACCAACCGTGTGTCACACTATTGTACATAATTATTTTGTATATATAATGCTTGTATTTGCGCTCTTCCCTCGCACTAAAAAGAACCTGAATGATCATGTCTCCCGTTTTGCTCTGTAACATTGTCTGTCTCTCGAGCATGTTATGTCCTGTTGCCTTGAGGTTTTGTATATAAAGGAGAGTGTTCCTTAATAAACAACTCAGTTGATTGCTTCCTGCCTTGAGTCACAACCCTTCTCTCGGCTCGTCACATTGGTGACCCCGGAGTGACTCTCCCCCCCCCCCTCCACCTCTCACCGTTACTATGACGCCGTCAACACATAACTTCTGCAGCAGTACTGGCCGTCACCAGCCGCCCGTATAGCAATGCCTTTTCAGCTCTCTCAACAACCGTTGGGGGACCAAAGGGCTTCGCTCACCCTCGGGAAAATGACCAGTATCACTCGCCTGCAACCTGCCGCAGACGGCTCTCCTCGAGATGTGAACCCACTTCATGACTTTCAAACCTCCATCAACGCCTCCACTCGTGACGAAGAGGACACCTATTCGACTTCAACCGAAGCTGACATGAATGCCGTAGGACATACACGCCTACCCCATGACGTGCCGAAGCGGCGACAAAGCTGCCCACCACCCACCAATCGCTCGCGCCCCAACGAACGACTTCTACAGCCACTTACTACCTCCCATCCGCCGCAGTTTTGCTACTACCACTTCAGATTCGGGGCAACCGCGAAGAAATGTGCCAAGGATTGTCAGTGGCCAAAAAACGTGTAAGTAGGCCATCGCTTGTGGCGGTGGCCTCCCGTGTTTCTAATCTTTTCTTTTTACAGGATGCAGGAACGGGCGTGCGATTTTAGGTAGACACGGGTGCTTGTCGTTCTCTTTTGCCAAGGAAACTCTTCAAGGCACGACGTAGTATGTCTACATCTGCCGACGTCCGCTTGGTAGTTGCCAAAGGATCTGCGATACCCACCTACGGTTACGAGAACCTCACATTATCGTTCGGAAACGGTAAATTCAATTGGAAGTTTCTCGTTGCTGACGTCACCATGCCAATCCTCGGTGTGGATTTCCTCTCTCATTTCCACCTTCTGGTCAATGTCGCCCACCGACGATTGGTCAACGCAGACTCATACTTGTCGACACCTCTTCAACCCCGCCCCCTCTAACCTCGCTCTCCACATCAGCGCACCCACGGATGCCTATGCCCACCTCCTCCAGTCGTACCCGGAAGTTTTCCGTCCAGAACTTCGCCAAACGCCCACAGTTCCTGCCAAGCACGGCATTTATCACCATATCAAGACGACGGGACCCCCAGTCTTCGCAAAATTCAGACGTCTGGCACCGGAACGACTGGCAGCCGCCAAACAGACATTCGCCGAAATGGAGGAAATAGGCCTTTGCCAAAAGGCCTCCAGCCCATGGTCGTCACCCTTACACATTGTTCTGAAGAAAGATGGTTCCCTCCGTCCGTGCGGGGATTACAGGCGCCTGAACATGCAAACAGAACTGGATCATTACCCCCTCCCAAACATTGCCGACGCGACCTCCTACCTGCAAAAAGCGAAGGTTTTCTCTACGCTCGACCTCTTGAAGGGGTATTATCAGGTGCCTATGAACCCAGAAGACATCCCCAAGACTGCCATCACCACTCCGTTTGGTACATACACCTTCAATTACTCCTGTTTTGTCCTTCGTAATGCTGGGGCAACGTTTCAACGTCTCATGGATGGCATCTTAGGGGACCTCCCTTTCTGTGTATGTTATATGGACAACATACTTGTGTTCTCCTCCTCAAAAGAGGAACACCTCCGTCACCTGCGCATCGTGCTCGACCGCCTGCAACAAAATGGCCTTGTAGTCCGGTACGACAAGTGTACCATTGGCGCCAACGCAGTGGCGTTCTTAGGGCACCGTATCACTCCTGAAGGAGTCCATCCCCTCCCTGAGAAGGTAGCAGCCATTCAGAACTTCCCCGTGCCCTTGACCGTCAAAGCTCTGCAGGAATTCTTGGGCATGATCAACTATTATCACCGTTTTCTGCCAGCCATTGCCGCCACTCTTGCTCCCCTCTATGCCTCCCTCAAGGGAGAGTCAAAGGACCTGAAATGGGGTCCCCTTCAAGAAGCAGCCTTCTGCAATGCAAAGAAGGCCCTATCAACTGCTGCGGCTCTCACTTTTACTATCCCACACGCCCCTCTCCTTCTCTCCACCGATGCCAGCGACGTCGCTATTGGTGCAGTACTCGAGCAGGTGGTCAAAGGCTCGCCCTGCCCATTGGCCTTCTTCAGCAGAAAACTATCCAAGGCAGAATCAGGTTATTCTACCTTCGATCGAGAATTGCTGGCGGTGCACTTGGCTGTCCGTCACTTTCGCCATTTCTTAGAAGGAACGCCCTTCGTCATTCGCACAGACCCCATTCCTCTGGTGCACGCCTTCACTCGACAGTCTGACGCCTGGTCCGCCCGTCAACGCCGACATCTCTCCGCCGTGGCTGAATACAATTGCACCCTCCAATACGTCCCTGGGAAAATGAATCCCATTGCCGATGCCCTGTCAAGAAACACGTTGGCTGCCGTTCAACTGGGATTGGATTACAACGCCCTGGCTGAAGCCCAACGGCAGGATCCAGAGTATCAAGCTTGTAGGACATCCTGCACGTCCCTCCGTTGGGAAGACTTTCCCCTCGAAGACTCCAACACCACCCTCCTCTGTGACGTCAGTACTGGTAGACCGCGACCTTGGATTCCTGCTCCCATGCGCCGACAGGTGTTTGATTTCATTCACAGCCTTTCACATCCCTCGTGCCGTTCTACTGCACAGCTGCTGAATGCAAAGTTCATTTGGCACGGCATTTCTAAGGATGCTAAGGATTGGGTCCGCGCGTGTACTTCTTGCCAAACTTCCAAAGTACAACGACACACGGATTCAGGAGTAGGCACCTTTCCTCAACCTCAGCGTCGTTTCGCACACATTCACGTCGACGTTGTAGGCCCCCTACCCACATCACAAGGACATCGTTACCTGTTTACCGTCAGCGACCGCTCCACTCGTTTGCCTGAAGCCATTCCCATGGAAACTGCAACGTCCGCCTCATGTACATCTGCCTTACTCTCTGGAGGGATTTCAAGATTCGGTATCCCTGAGCATATTACTTCTGACAGGGGAACCATTTTCACCTCTCAATTGTGGACGTCATTAGCGAATCTCCTGGGCATCACCCTACATCAGACAACGGCCTACAACCATGCTGCCAATGGAATGGTTGAACGTTTTCATCGCACCCTCAAAGCAGCTTTGATGTCCCGCTGCAAGGATTGCAACTGGTTTACTCAGCTTCCCTGGGTCCTCCTGGGACTATGGACCACTCCTAAAGACGCCCTCGACGTCTCGGCAGCTGAAATGGTGTATGGCGACCAGTTGGTCTTCCCTGCCGAATTTTTTCCTTCTACAACCTCCTCCGACGATCTCCAGCGCATACGTCATGTCGTGTGAAAATTTACTCCGTGCCGCCAGACTTACAAGCCCCCAGCGAAGCATCACATACCAACAGACTTGCACTCTGCAACGCACGTCTTCCTGCGCAACGACACCAGCAAGCCACCACTAACGCCCCCTTACACGGGCCCTTTCCTTGTGATCCGACTCAGTTCGAAAGCATTCCTCCTAAACATTCGGGGCAAAGAAGACTGGGTCTCCATTGATCGTCTTAAACCTGCTTATCTTCTGCCGGATGACCCGCCTACAGTTAGCCTCTCTAGATCAGGGCGCCCTTTTTAACATGTACTGTATGTAATTTTTAGGGGGGGAGCCATGTACCAACCGTGTGTCACACAATTGTACATAATTATTTTGTATATATTATGCTTGTATCTGCGCTCTTCCCTCGCACTAAAAAGAACCTGAATGATCATGTCTCCGGTTTTGCTCTGTAACATTGTCTGTCTCTCGAGCATGTTATGTCCTGTTGCCTTGAGGTTTTGTATATAAAGGAGAGTATTCCTTAATGAACAACTCAGTTGATTGCTTCCTGCCTTGAGTCACAACCCTTCTCTCGGTTCGTCACATTGGTGACCCCGGAGTGACTCTCTCCTCCCGCCTCCCCCCCCCCTCCCCCCTCAACCTCTCACCGTTACTATGACGCCGTCAACGCATACCTTCTACAGCAGTACTGGCCGTCGCCAGCCGCCCGTATAGCAACGCCTTTTCAGCTCTCTCAACAACCGTTGGGGGACCAAAGGGCTTCCCTCACCCTCGGGAAAATGACCAGTATCACTCGCCTGCAACCTGCCGCAGACGGCTCTCCTCGTGATGTGAACCAACTTCATGACTTTCAAACCTCCATCAACGCCTCCACTCGTGACGAAGAGGACACCTATTCAACTTCAACCGAAGCTGACATGAATGCTGTAGGACATACACGCCTACCCCGTGACGTGCCGAAGCGGCGACAAAGCCGCCCACCACCCACCCATCGCTCGCACCCCACCGAACGATTTCTACAGCCACTTACTACCTCCCATCCGCGCAGTTTTGCTACTACCACTTCAGATTCGGGGCAACCGCGAAGAAATGTGCCAAGGATTGTCAGTGGCCAAAAAACGTGTAAGTAGGCCATCGCTTGTGGCGGTGGCCTCCCGTGTTTCTAATCTTTTCTTTTTAGAGGATGCAGGAATGGGCGTGTGATTTTTGGTAGACACGAGTGCTTGTCGTTCTCTTTTGCCAAGGAAACTCTTCAAGGCACAATGTAGTCTGTGTACATCTGCCGACGTCCGCTTGGTAGCTGCCTACGGATCTGCGATACCCACCTACGGTTACGAGAACCTCACATTATCGGTCGGAAACGGTAAATTCAATTGGAAGTTTCTCGTTGCTGACGTCACCATGCCAATCCTCGGTGGGGATTTCCTCTCTCATTTCCACCTTCTGGTCGAGGTCGCCCACCGACGATTGGTCAACGCAGACTCGTACTTGTCAACACCTCTTCAACCCGCCCCCTCTAACCTCGCTCTCCACATCAGCGCAACCACAGATGCCTGCGCCCACCTCCTCACGTCGTACCCGGAAGTTTTCCGTCCAGAACTTCGCAAAACGTCCACGGTTCCTGCCAAGCACGGTATTTATCACCATATCAAGACGGCAGGACCCCCAGTCTTCGCAAAATTCAGACGTCTGGCACCGGAACGATTGGCAGCCGCCAAACAGACGTTCGCCGAAATGGAGGAAATGGGCCTTTGCCAAAAGGCCTCCAGCCCATGGTCGTCACCCTTACACATTGTTCTGAAGAAAGATGGCTCCCTCCGTCCGTGCGGGGATTACAGGCGCCTGAACATGCAAACAGAACCGGATCATTACCCCCTCCCAAACATTGCCGACGCGACCTCCTACCTGCACAAAGCGAAGGTTTTCTCTACGCTCGACCTCCTAAAGGGGTATTATCAGGTGCCTATGAACCCAGAAGACATCCCCAAGACTGCCATCACCACTCCGTTTGGTACATACACCTTCAATTACTCCTGTTTTGGCGTTTGTAATGCTGGGGCAACGTTTCAACGTCTCATGGATGGCATCTTAGGGGACCTCCCTTTCTGTGTATGTTATGTGGACGAGATACTTGTGTTCTCCTCCTCAAAAGAGGAACACCTCCATCACCTGCGCATCGTGCTCGACCGCCTGCAACAAAATGGCCTTGTAGTCCGGTACGACAAGTGTACCTTTGGCGCCAACGCAGTGTCGTTCTTAGGGCACCGTATCACTCCTGAAGGAGTCCATCCCCTCCCTGAGAAGGTAGCAGCCGTTCAGAACTTCCCCGTGCCCTCGACCGTCAAAGCTCTGCAGGAATTCTTGGGCAAGATCAACTATTATCACCGTTTTCTGCCAGCCATTGCCGCCACTCTTGCTCCCCTCTATGCCTCCATCAAGGGCAAGCCAAAGGACCTGAAGTGGGGTTCCCTTCAAGAAGCAGCCTTCTGCAATGCAAAGAAGGCCCTATCAACTGCTGCGGCTCTCACTTTTCCTATCCCACACGCCCCTCTCCTTCTCTCCACCGATGCCAGCGACGTCGCTATTGGTGCAGTACTCGAGCAGGTGGTCAAAGGCTCGCCCTGCCCATTGGCCTTCTTCAGCAGAAAACTGTCCAAGGCAGAATCGGGTTATTCTACCTTCGATCGAGAATTGCTGGCGGTGCACTTGGCTGTCCGTCACTTTCGCCATTTCTTAGAAGGAACGCCCTTCGTCATTCACACAGACCCCATTCCTCTGGTGCACGCCTTCACTCGACAGTCTGACGCCTGGTCCGCCCGTCAACGCCGACATCTCTCCGCCGTGGCTGAATACAATTGCATCCTCCAATACGTCCCTGGGAAAATGAATCCCATTGCCGATGCCCTGTCAAGAAACACGTTGGCTGCCGTTCAACTGGGATTGGATTACAACGCCCTGGCTGAAGCCCAATGGCAGGATCCAGAGTATCAAGCTTGTAGGATATCCTGCACGTCCCTCCGTTGGGAAGACTTTCCCCTCGAAGACTCCAACACCACCCTCCTCTGTGACGTCAGTACTGGTAGACCGCGACCTTGGATTCCTGCTCCCATGCGCCGACAGGTGTTTGATTTCATTCACGGCCTTTCACATCCCTCGTGCCGTTCTACTGCACAGCTGCTGAAGGCAAAGTTCATTTGGCACGGCATTTCTAAGGAGGCTAAGGATTGGGTCTGCGCCTGTACTTCTTGCCAAACTTCCAAAGTACATCGACACACGGATTCAGGAGTAGGCACCTTTCCTCAACCTCAGCGTCGTTTCGCACACATTCACGTCGACGTTGTAGGCCCCCTACCCACATCACAAGGACATCGTTACCTGTTTACCGTCATCGACCGCTCCACTCGTTGGCCTGAAGCCATTCCCATGGAAACTGCAACGTCCGCCTCATGTACATCTGCCTTACTCTCTGGATGGATTTCAAGATTCGGTATCCCTGAGCATATTACTTCTGACAGGGGAACCACTTTCACCTCTCAATTGTGGACGTCATTAGCGAATCTCCTGGGCATCACCCTACATCAGACAACGGCCTACAACCCCGTTGCCAATGGAATGGTTGAACGTTTTCATCGCACCCTCAAAGCAGCTTTGATGTCCCACTGCAAGGATTGCAACTGGTTTACTCAGCTTCCCTGGGTCCTCCTGGGACTATGGACCACTCCTAAAGCCGCCCTCGATGTCTCGGCAGCTGAAATGGTGTATGGCGACCCGTTGGTCGTCCCTGCCGAATTTTTTCCTTCTACAACCTCCTCCGACGATCTCCAGCGCATACGTCACGTCGTGGGAAAATTTACTCCGTGCCGCCAGACTTACAAGCCCCCAGCAAAGCATCACATACCAACGGACTTGCACTCTTCAACGCACGTCTTCCTGCGCAACGACACCAGCAAGCCACCACTAACGCCCCCTTACACGGGCCCTTTCCTCCTAAACATTCGGGGCAAAGAAGACTGGGTCTCCATTGATCGTCTAAAACCTGCTTATCTTCTGCCAGATGACCCGCCTACAGTTCGCCTCTCTAGATCAGGGCGCCCTTTTTAACATGTACAGTATGTCATTTTTAGGGGGGGAGCCATGTACCAACCGTGTGTCACACAATTGTACATAATTATTTTGTATATATTATGCTTGTATCTGCGCTCTTCCCTCGCACTAAAAAGAACCTGAATGATCATGTCTCCGGTTTTGCTCTGTAACATTGTCTGTCTCTCGAGCATATTATGGTCTGTTGCCTTGAGGTTTTGTATATAAAGGAGAGTGTTTCTTAATAAACAACTCAGTTGATTGCTTCCTGCCTTGAGTCACAAACCTTCTCTCGGCTCGTCACACATTTCAGGTAATTATGTGATGGTTGCTTCATGTAAGATGTCCACCTTTATTGCTTCTCTGGAGGTTGCAAGTGGAAAGATGAATTATCTTTGGTACTCGTATTAGGATTGGTTAGCCTTAGTATATCCCAACAGTGTACAGTATTCTAAAAAGATCCTTGGCCCTCTCCTGGGGAGGCGCTGGATACATCTAAAGTAGCTGCTCCTTAATAATTTTGTATAGGACTTGCCTTGGTTGCTCGTGGTACCAAGGGTTCCTGTGTCTCCAGATGCCATTGTATGAAAATTCCTGGATTATATTAAGCATATGTTGTGGCAGGGTAATCTGGTGGTTGCCGAAAATAGATTCGGCTCTGTCAAACCAAGCTTCGGCAGTGTGGGAAGTGAACAAGGGGTATTTCACATGGATTACAGCAGCTGTTGCTGATTCAATTTCTGTTGCTCATGTATGGTGGGTCAGCTCATGGGTCACCAACTTAAGGACCAACACAAGAGGAGTGAAGTAGACTTTGGTAGAATTCAAACTGCCTTTGTTGGTTTGCTATTACAGGTTTATATATGGCTTAGGCAAATTTTTATCTCATATGATGTTATCTCCTTCTCCATATCCTCTAATAGTCCATAAGCCAGACAAGATATCGGTACCACCTCTGGTGGCAAAACATTTTTAGGACCAATTTGTTGATTTGGTCGCTATAAGTACATTTAAATGTGATAACCTCTTCAAAGGAGTAGCTTAATATATTTTTAGGCCACTCAAAGTTTTCGCTATTATTTTTTTTTTATTTATTTTATTTTATCTCATTTTTACAACCTTTATAATTTGTTGTAAAAGTGGGGGTTTTCTGTCAATAATTGGTGTGTGAACCCATGATAACGTTAGAAGAGAAGACTACTGTATTTAAATTGAGTTTTACTTCAGATTTGCAGCAGTTGAAGAAATTTTTAAAGATATTCCTTTCAAAATTTTCATTTTTCTGTCACTGAGACTTACAAATGCCTAGAATTAAAAAAGATGAAGCTGACGTGAAAGCCTGTGTAAAACTAATGGAGAAAAGTTGGTTAGATCCAATAAGTCAAGGTCAAAAGGATTTGGTCTGCTTGTCTACGGGTGTCCTGGTACCACCTAATATTGAAAGTGACCTTTTCAGAGCTCATAGTGTTGGAGAAGAAGCCTACAAGACATTTAATGAGTATCGTTTGGAGACTCATCCGCCCTCAACTAAATTCCATGATACAATGAAGAAGCAAAATCTGAAAAGTTTCTCACACATAAAGAAAAAGCAACACAGCAATAAGACAGCTTATAAGGAAGGGATTTTGAAGGCAGACAAAAACCTGTTTGGCCATATGATAATTGTCGCTGAAAGTAGACAACTGTACATCAAAGATGTTCTTGCACATCCACTGGGGCCTTTGCCATGGGCTCTGTCACATACTGATGGAACTTTGCGAAAAACAAACAAAGCCACACTTGCCCCGGAATTGGAAAAGAATACTGCATCAGCTGAAACTAAGCCAGAGCCATCAGTATGTATAATTGATAGAATGAGCCTGGCTCAGAAAATGAAATGTGATGGAAAAACCTTCGCACAACTTGCTGATTCTGTGCTTGTCCAGGTTTTTCCAGAAGGTGCCCACAGTAAACGAATTGATATCGTGTTTATTGTGTATTGGGAAACATTAATAAAAAAATGCAAAAACTTGTAACAGAGGTTCTGCTGGTGCCACACAGTGGAAGAACATTGCACCAGGTCATACCATTCTTCAATGGAGAATGTTTCTGTTCTGCTCTGAAAACAAAATGCGTCTTATAGAGTTTTTTATAGAGCAATGGAAGCAGCCTGCAAATAAAATTAAGGTGGATGATAAGTGTCTATATACGACCTGTGGGGAAAAGTGTTATCTGCTGACCAAAGATAACTTCAGTGAGATTGAATCGTTGAACTCAACACAAGAGGAAGCTGATACAAGGGTCTTCCTACACGACAAGCATGCATCTGAAGATGGATATAGATCTGTCATTATCACTGCAGAAGATACTGATGTCCTCATAATGAGTCTTTCGTTCAGTAATGTGATACAATGCCCATTGTATCAGAAGTGCGGGACAAGTAACCGTACTCAATATATAGATATAACAAAACTTGCAAGTACTATTGGAGAAGATGTCTGTCAAAGCCTCATAGGCTTACATCCTCTCACTGGTTGCGACACGGTTAGTGCATTTTCTGGTCGTGGCAAGCTAAGTGCACTAAAGCAAATGAAAGCAAAGGAAACCTACCAACAAGCCTTCAAGCATCTTGGTGAAGCATGGGATGTATCGTCAGAACTGTTTGAACAGCTTGAAGACTTTGTTTGTCGAATGTATGCATCTTCCTCCACCACCTGTGATGTCAATGAGCTGCGTTATCATATCTTCTGTGCGAAACGTGGTAAGGTGGAGTTTAGCCAGCTTCCACCATGCAAGGACTGTCTCTACATGCACGTTCAGAGGGCTAACTATCAAGCAGATATTTGGAGGCCCTCACTTAGTAGCAAGCCAGCAGTTCTAAATCCCAACGGTCATGGGTGAACCTCAGACGATGGGATTCTCACCATAGAATGGATGAAAGGATCGCCGGCACCAGATCCTGTATTGCAACTAATGTCTTGCCAGTGTGTTCGTGAATGTAAACTTCCAGGCTGTACATACCTGATAAATGGACTAAAGTGTACTGATATGTGTAGGCTTCAAACATGCTCCAATCAGAA
>NC_090742.1:126350495-126352995 GCF_036898095.1 Palaemon carinicauda | reverse complement strand
TAAGATGGAAACTTTGTTTCCCATATAATATTTGGTGCCGAGACGTGATTCAAACAACTTTTCTTGTGATTCTTCGCCAGAAACACATTGGCCAAACAATGGAAGAAAATTTTAATGCAAAGGATATGGTGGTGAAAATTTAGAATAGAAAATATTCTAAAACCATGAAATTACTCTAATTAAAAATTATTAATCAATGAACACTTTACGACTCGTTTAAATAAAGAATTTCGAGAATAATTCGGAAATACACGATTTTATACGTCATAGCTCTTATGTCCAAGTTTAAATGAATCGTATATATATACATGTATGTAATTGAATATATATATATATATATATATATATATATATATATATATATATATATATATATATATATATATAATATTATATATATCTATATTATGTATATATATATATATATATATATATATATATATATATATATATATATATATATATATATATATACATATATATGTGTATATATATATATATATATATATATATATATATATATATATATATATATATATGTGTGTGTGTATATATATATATATATATACATATATATATATATATATATATATATATATATATATATATATATATATATATATATATATATTTATGTATATATATATATATATATATATATATATATATATATATATATATATATATATATATTCGATGTGTTTGAAGTGTCTCTAATTTAATATATTATTTAATACCTGACAAACAAATAATCCGGATTGGGATATTTTAAATATTATATGAAATTTTAACATAAGAAAACCAGTGATATTAACTAGCATACTTCCTGCTATGTTATACATTATAATTGTTCTTATATATCATCTACCTTGCCTTAAGCTCTCAACGAAGAACATTAATTATCAGTACTATGGTCTCCTTTGTAATTTATAGAAATTCGATAAATTACTAGGCTCACACGTTTAATCTAATTCTGTTTAGAAGGGAGATGTAAATTAGAGAGAGAGAGAGAGAGAGAGAGAGAGAGAGAGAGAGAGAGAGAGAGAGAGAGAGAGAGAGAGAAAGCTTCACCTCATTGCCTTATTCTATGTTTGGTTTCCCCCAGGTCCCTCAGTGTGAGGCACCTCTTTTATCCACCAGAGAGTTGCTTATGCATCTTCCGGTGTATCTTGCATCTTCCAGTCTTGGATGGTCTAGGATGCATCTTAGGTGTTATCGAGCTTATTCTTAAACACATCTACGCTCACTCCTGAGAGAGAGAGAGAGAGAGAGAGAGAGAGAGAGAGAGAGAGAGAGAGAGAGAGAGAGAGAGAGAGAGAGAGATTCTTACTCCCAGAACGGGTCGTATACCCATTCCATTTAACTTGGCGGGAGGCCGTAACATTCATTTCACATTGTAGTTAGAGAGATGATGGCTGATAACTTTAAAACACTTCGTTATGCGGATCTTTTCTTTTCATACTGAACTCCATATTTTTATCACAATTATTATCATTGTAATTTTTGTGGCCATACTATTATTATTATTATTATTATTATTATTATTATTATTATTATTATTATTGTTATTATTATTATTATTAAGGATACTATATATGACTCGAACTGTGCTACCCCATACGAATGGGAAAAAGACGCGCTACTAGAGTTCATACTATATATATTAATAACTCTTAATTAATATCTTAAATTAGGGTAACAGCTATTGCTGAAAAGATGTGATGTGACAAGTATTTTTGCCCACATAGAAAAGCAGCTCAATCCGGAAAAGGAAATCGAGAATTAAACTTCTTTTCCACTGTTATACCTACGTTAAGGAGTCGGTTGCTGGATGAACCTTCTCCAGTACCTTCTATTAAAAGCATCCTCTTCTACTAAACCTCTTCTCTCCATATCCTCCATCACCTCAACTCGCCATCTAATGATCTGCCTCCATCTTGAACGTCTCTCCCATAGCACCTCCTCACTCCCTCCCTACCATCCATCCTCAACATGAGCCCACACCATCTCAGTCGTGACACTCTGTAATCTGTAATATTTTTTCCACCTACCATTCTTTCTATTTCATAATTTTCCAATGTTTCAAACAGTGATATTCCCATAAAGCACCTCCGCATTTTCATCTCTGTTCTCTCAACCTTTGCTTCCCCCTTTTGTCTTAGAGCCTATGTTTCCAATCCATGCATTAAACATTGGTCTTATTACTGTGCTAAGGATCTTGACATTTTCCTTTGATTTGAATTTTCTTATCACATACTATTCATGTTTCCTCCCTCCACTTTCCCCAGGCTGCTTTTATCCTATTCTCAACTTCAGCCACACATCCTCCATCCTGACTTATAGCAAATCATAAGTATCTAAATTGTTCTACCTTTTTTATAACCGAGAATTAAACAATATACTATGAAAATTTCAGTGATAGAAATAAAGCCTGATGCCTCCGTCTTGAACTTCACTGATAAATGTATCAGTGGTGCTGCTGTAAACGGTAAAAAAAAAA
>NC_090742.1:126332995-126342995 GCF_036898095.1 Palaemon carinicauda | reverse complement strand
AAAATCAAGAGATATTTGCGTGAGTGATATATTGAAAAAAGTCTGTGTCAAAGGATTTTTCTTGCGATTAGTCAGATATATTAACGATGTATTTTTTACGTATATATTCAAAAATAATCATCTAAATAAACTTTATGAAAAAGAATTAACAAGAAGAAACAAATAAAAAAACTGTTCCTGCCACGTTCAGATAATTATTAAAGTATTTTTTACTTCACTGCGGCTCCATATTTTCTCTATAATATCATCCCTACGTTGTTTCATAGAATACAATTCTCTTTTAATCAGTTTTATTCTCGTCATATGAACCATTTATCGAAATTTCGAATGCTAAGCCATAGCATTATAAATGGGTGGCTTATGTTTTGATTCTATATTAATATTCTAAAATAGTAATAGAGTCACTTAATGTTTCATTGACCAGTGCTTAGTACTTATATTTTGTAGTTTTTTTTCATTTCAGATTAAAAAGGTCACGGACACCGTGCACTTTAATATAAATCGTAACATCTTGTATCATTAATTTATTTAGTCTGAAGCTTATTCAAGAACTTTTGTTATTTGTTCCTGAAAAACATGCTTACCCAAAAAATTCATCTTTCATCCATTTTGTCAGATGTAGTAACTTTGCAGAGTTCTTTTATATTCTTAGAATATTGATTATAGTTCTGAAATACATAAAAAAATACTCGAATTCACAAAACTTGTGTTTTGATATAGTCGTGAAATAGTAAGTCAACTCGAATGTACGTACATTGGCCGTAAAATATCCAAGTTGACAGAGCTGTTTTAACGAAAACTATCGGTATACGATGCCAGTAACAGAGTAAATAATACAATGTCTCTGGGTTATATGTTCCCATTCTACTAACTTGCCTTTTACTTACAATTTTGTTTCCATACTATCGTGGCAAGAGTATATTCAAACAGACGCTTTATAATGATGTCATTTTCTGTTTCTCTAGAATAATGTAGGCTATAATATCCAGTATCCCTTTGCACTCCAACCTAATAAAACTGATACTAATTTTGGTGAATAGCGTTTTAGGATTCTTTTTAGAGGTTATAAAAAAATTTTCTGCATGTTTTGCGATTCAACCCAATATAATAAACAGCAAGTCTCTCTCTCTCTCTCTCTCTCTCTCTCTCTCTCTACACACACACACACACACACACACACACACACACACACAAACACACAAACACACACACACACACACACACACACACACACATATATATATATATATATATATATATATATATATATATATATATATATATATATATATATATATATATATATATATATATATAAGGTAGTAGGTTAGACAGGGCACCAACCGCCCGTTGAGATACTACCGCTAGGAGTTATGGGGTCCTTTGACAGGCCAGACAATACTACATAGGACCCTTCTCACTGGTCACGGTTCTTTCCTTTTGCCTACACAGACACCGAATAGTCTGGCCTATTCTTTACCGATTCTCCTCTGTCCTCATACACCTGACAATACTGATATTACCAAACTATTCTTCTTCTCTCAAGGGGTTAACTACTGCACTCTAATTTCAGTGGCTACTTTCCTCTTGGTAAGGGTAGAAGAGACTCTCCAGCTAAGGTAAGCAGCTCTTCTAGGGGAAGGAAGGACACTCTAAAATGAAACCATTGTTCTCTATTCTTGGGTAGTGCCATAGCCTCTGTACCAAGGCATTCCACTGTCTTGGTTTAGAGTTCTCTTGCTTGAGGGTACACTCAGGCACACTGTTGTATCTAGTTTCTCTTCTTCTTGTTTTGTTATAGTGTTTAAAGTTTATATAGGAAATATTCATTTTAATGTTGTTACTACTCTTAAGATATTATATTTTTTCTTATTTTTTTCCTCACTGGGCTATTTTCCCTCTTGGAGCCCCTGGGCTTATAGCATCCTGCTTTTCCAACTAGGGTTGTAGCTTAGCATTTGATAATAAATATATATATATATATATATATATATATATATATATATATATATATATATATATATATTTATATATATATAGATATATATATATATATATATATATATATATACATACATATATATATACATATATATTTATATATATATATATATATATATATATATATATATATATATATATATATATATATATACATATATATATATATATATATATATATATATATATATATATATATGTATATATAAATATATATATATATATATATATATATATATACATATATATATATACTTACATATATATATATATATATATATATATATATATATATATATATATATATATATATATATATCTTCTGTCATGGTGGAGAGGGAGTTGTTATACCCTGATGAGTGGGAATACCCAGAGCGGAGAGTTACACTCGAATACCACTCTTTCCTACAAATTGCCGAACTAGGAAAGGGAGAGGGGGTGGGTTGAGTTAAATCTGTGGGTATTCTTGTGCGTGCATATCTACCTAAATATTTGACGGCTCGGGTACACTGGTATAATATATTATTCCAATTGAGAAAAGAGGACCTTGTATTTTTTTTCTTTTTTTTTTTGCTTACAATGAAAGCCTACAGAAAGAATAAAACTATTTTTTCCCGTTCAAGAATTTATATTGGAAAAATCTGCATCGTACATTCAGAGGTACATATATGGGGTGGATTACTGTATTCTATTGTGGTTTGATTACCATTACAAAACGACAATATTGTTAATTAGATGGCCAAATGTTGAGTGACTTAGCTATAGTGCGTGAATCTAATTAGTTTTAATTGGTTTTGATTACCATTGCACTGATTAAAGGATATCTAAAACAGTACGCAATGGATTACATGTAATCTAAATTTAATGAAGTTTAGGAACTACGTGGGAATTTACATGATATATTTTGCTATAAGTGTGCAATTGTGTTTAGAAAAAAAAAAAAAACATTTTCCTATTATGCTTTTCTCTTCATTTTATAACCTTGCTTTGTATTCTTATGTCTGTTATTTTATATAACAAACTTAAAACTCCTTCTACAAACGCCTATGGGTTTTCCCACACTGAATATTTAAATAATTTAGGAGAATTCAAATAAAAGATAGTTATTACCTGTTTGTAAATTCGTAAAGTTTTTATGTCCTTTTCTTCCATTTCAGGGAGATCTCAAAGAGAAAAATAATAGCTCAAACCGTTAAATGTAGTTTTTTGTTTTGTTTCCATACCAACAAACTAAATCTTAAGATCCGTTATGAGAATGTAATCTTTGATTTCAACTCAATACAAAAGTATCATGAGTTTGAGCATTATCTATTCCGATTATTATTGAAGAAGATATTGGGTTATCGCATTAACCATAGAGGGTCCTTTCCAATAATATTTTATAACATTCGGAAAGGTTACCTATCAACAGGTTCTTTAAATTATAGGACTGCTTCAATATACACTTAGGCTGTGCCTGGAAATTCTGAACTAGGGGTTTCTTCCAAATTATATAGAATGTTTCGATAACTTGAAGTTGTAAATTATTTCTACACAACGATAGTTTACTTCGGAGTATTGCCGATGATCACGTAACGTAAGCCAAAGGCTTCAGTAATAATTACTGCACCTCTTGGCTACGTCACGAAAATCAATTACATACAATATCTGTATATCTGCCTATCTATCTATCCATACATTCATATATGTATTGATGTATACACATTATCTACATCTATCTATATATCTATATAATATATACATATATATATATATATATATATATATATATATATATATATATATATATATATATATTTATATCTATCTATCTATCTATCTATCTATCTATCTATATATATATATATATATATATATATATATAGTATATATATACTATATATATATATATATATGTATGTATATATATCTACCTTTCATCATGATCTCGTCCATATATGGCACTCGAGTATTCTCTCTTATAGTTTCATTTCTATACCATTCCTGCCATTTAACTTCCAGATATCCTTCTGAGATCGTTTCATTGTCATATCATGACTCATGTTCATACAGTAACGCCGATCTCACTAAACTGATATATAGTCTGATTTTTATATGTAATTTCAGGCGATTTGATTTCCATATCTTACTTAACCTTTCCATTGTTAGACTTTTTTTTTTTATCTTTCACTAAACTCTAAATCTAAAGAACCTGTATTGGATATCATTGCTCCTAAATACATAAGTGATTCTACCTTATTAATCCTTTTTCCTTCCAATGATATTTCATCTTCCATTGCGTACTCCATTCTCATCATCTCTGTCTTTCTTCTTTTTCATAGTTACTGTTTTCCCAGGATTAGATTTGACTGACTGAAAACAAGAAAATTATTTATAATGTTTATAAAGGAAAATATCCTTAAAGAATATGATTGCTTGGTCGTTTGCGTGTTTGATTGAGAAAAACAATCTTTATAATTTTCGACTAAAACCATCGCTGCAATACGCTTTGCAAAGATCTTCCTAACAGATAAAAATATAACTGAAAAATTTGGTGTGCTAGAATGTATATATAATATTTTTTGCCTCCATAGCTGCCTCAGATAAAGTCTGGTTATTAGCGTAATGTGAAGGCCTTGATAAGAATGTATGATCATTTCAACTTTCCGAATGTGCCAACGCGTATAATAAATTTTTGAGATGCCTAAGGTAAATGGTTCTGCTATTTCTCATTTCCAGAGTATTTTGCGGCTCTGGGAGTGGAAGCTTTGACGTCTTAAAATTTTCTGAAAATATTGGCAATAATATTCCTTTTTTCATGGAAGTCTTCCCTAAACAACAATTCTTCTCTGTCGGGGATTGAAGTACGAATATCGAAGAAAAATATATACATTTTTGTTCATTGTTGTGGAATTACCTTAAGAATTTTAAGAAAATGTTAGTCATAACTGTATCTAGCTTTTATCACCATGAACATATTCATTCAAAATAATGTGTGAACACAAATAAAAGCACAAGTTGTTACTAGTTTTATTTGTTTTATTTTATCTTAATTTTATAGCAGAACTTCTAATCCATAAATTACAGTAAAATAGAATTAAAACAAAGAAAGGTTGTACTGATGAACAATTTCTTGTATAAAGATTTCGTTGAAAGTGTAATAGCCAAGAACTAAGTTTTAAACAATACGTACGACATAAGTATGTATAGTTTAAAATCTCTCTCTCTCTCTCTCTCTCTCTCTCTCTCTCTCTCTCTCTCTCTCTCTCTCTCTCTCTCTCTCTCTCTCTTTACACGCAAATATATAAAAAGGCCTAACTATTTTTCCTTGTTGGAGCCTTTAAGCTTACAACATCTTGCTTTGCGAAGTAGGGTTATAGCTTAGCTTATAATAATAATAATAATAATAATAATAATAATAATAATAATAATAATAATAATAATAATAATAATAATAATAATAATAATAATAATAATAGGCGGAAATCCTTTGGTATTTCTTACATTTCCTCTGAGGTAAAATGACTGTTTCAACGCATTGAAATTCTATAAGAATAAGTACAAACATATATTATTCTACCTTTAGCATATAATCTAAAAATGATAATAGAACTCGCTCTCTACGTTTCTAAAATGAACATTTTATAGATATGCTTAGCACTAGGAATAAAAGAATCCAGCTTAACTTTGATGTTTTTTTTAGATTTTCGAGGGGTTTGAACATTTTTATGTCAGGAATGAATTTTTGTGGTACATATTGTGATTCGGGAGAAAATACGGTATCACTGATCAAGTTCAAAGCCCTTTTTAGTTAAATATCAAATAAAAATAATGAGAGGGATATTTTCAGAGTGATAATGGTTCAGCATATATTAATGAACAGTGATTACTCTCATTCATCATCAGAGCGGAAAGTATGATTAAGAGGTCTAGTTTCATTTTCATCTTCCACATCTTCTCCTTCCTCTTCCACTTCAGTGCTGCAGGCCTTCGCCCCACAGCCACACCACACTACATCCATTAGTTTTTGGGGTCTTGATGAGGAAGGGTGATTGTAGGTGGTTGGTCTTGATTTTTCACAAATATTTCGTGATGTGAAGTCCAGGTGGAGCAAGTCGGTCACCTGAACAACATCGCCAAAGACAGATTCGTCCCCTTGAAGCCGATGTGATAATTGCCAAATCAGTTCACATAGGGGAGAGAACGGTGGCACAGTTCTAGATATTAAGCCTCTCATTAGCTCTGCGTTTGAAGGGCTAACAGGAATCATGAGTGGCAAGTATTGGTTTCAACTACTCCTGAGCAAGTTACTTTCCACTGGTCTTAAAACATTCAAGGAATTAAGTTACTACCTTGAAATATGTCGGCAATGCCCAACTGGTAGGCACTGGGTCGGTAATATGATAAAGCCTATCCGGCTCGTTCATTAACCATTTTGTAGTGAAATGGAGGGAGATCTGCTACTGCATCATCTCACACTCCATCGTACGGTCCTCTACGTCTTCATTGCTACCCACCACCACTATGCAATCTACATCACCCATCACTTTCTGTTGCCACTCAGAGTTGAAATGGAGCACATATCCGGTGCCTTTGTTTGTCATCACCAGTAGGGTAGCTGGATAGCTGGATTATCGTGAGCTCTGACCAGTTTGGTGAGCGAACAGCCATTCAAACTGGCAAAGTTTGAATGGTAGGGGAATGGATAAATTCTTTTCCTATCATTGCTTACCCACAGACCGCATCATGTACACCTACCCTGACCCCCCCCCCCCCCCCCAGCTACAGGAAGTACCACAAATAGTGGAACACGACACAAGCAGGAAGGGAAGAGGATGAGGGAGATGAATGCAGATGACAGATTTTGAATGTTGCACGAGCTGTCCAAAAGTTTCACCCACTGGAAAATCAGTCGCTACACCTGTAGAACATTGCTAATTGCAGATTCGCCCCACTGAAGCTGATGTGAAAGCTGCCGAATCAGATGACATAGGCAAAAGAATGGCTGCACAGTTTCAAATATCTATCGCCAATGGGTTCCATGCAGCCATCTCAGGCTCCATCAAGACCATGGAACCATAAACAAAGGTGTGAAAGTAGGAGACAAGACAATCATTGACATGAAAACTATCTTCCGCAGGTTGCTAACAGTCGGACAGCAGTGACAGATGAAGCTAGCAACCATCCTCTAAAATGAGCTGGTGTAACAACCACTAGTCCCTGATGTTACCATTGTTGATGCAACTAGCTCCTCTACCCACATTTTTTGACCGTCGAGAGGTGATGCAACAGTCATAGTTAAGTCCATCAAGACACGTCTCTCTCTCTCTGGTAAGAGAGTCTTAGTCTTCAAGAAGTATTACAATGTTCCTGCGAAGAACCCATGAGCATGAATGATGTGTTGGCCTTAGCTTCATTACCTACGACCTGACCATCAACACACCACTACCCAGATGAGATCATCATGAGGAATGAGTACAAAAAGTTACAAATATCAAAAGTTCTTAGCACCTACGGCTATGGCGAAGAAGCCACTGTGGAGAGTGCTTCCAATGGTGTCTTCATCCATGATGAAGCAGACATGACAATGATCTTGTACCTCATCCTGAATGCTCAGTGTGACACAAAACGTTTTGCATTCATTCAGATGACACTGATGTGATTGTTATGCTTGCTTACTGGTGTAGTGAAACAAGATCCAGGCTAGAGTGCAAATGGAATGGTGGGATGAAGCTGTTTGGGGACTTAAATGCCACCTGTGCACAACTTTGCCAAAATTTCTTGCAGATCCTGGGACTACAGCAACTTACTGGATCAGATACCAACTCATAACTGTATGGCAAGGGGAAAGTGTCAGGCCTGAAGACCATTAGAAGTGGCAACTTCCCACAATGTACTCAGTCTTGGTCAAGCTTGATATCCCGCATTGCGTATCTCATGGAAGCAGGAAAGACACTTTCCTGTGCTCTATGTGGTCAGCAGTAAGGGATAACAAAATGAATATGGCAAGGTATATATACACAAAGAAGTCTTTTAAGCAGCTCAAGATTATGTGGCAACCACCTACAGAGCACAATGTATTCCTGCACATCTTCTATGCTCATATGCTGATCCGGTATGCTCCACCTGAACTTGACATTACGAAGTATGGGTGTAAAATCAAAGATAGTAACCCCAATCAGCTCCCAGGACCCTAACAAGAACTTATGGATGTAATGAGGCGCCGCTGTAGGCTGCGGTAAAGGCCTGTGGCACTGAACGTTGCAGGTGTCACCATGGAAAAATATCCTACACTGTCTATTGCTCATGTGAAGGTAGTGACACCTGCTTCAACCTGTTTAAGACACAAAAGTGATGGCTAAGATGAAGTGGAAGAGGATAAAGAAGAATGTGTGTAAAATGAAAAGGAACTAAACATCTTGATCATACTTTCAACTCTGATGATGAATGGAGTAATCGTTGTTAGTTAATAAATGCTTGAGCATAAAAAACTTTAAAAATATCATTATTATTATTCTAATTTGATATTTAACCAAAATTACTTTGAACTTTATCAATGATCCTAAATTAGCTCTTAAATCACAGAATCTACCATAGAAATTAATTCCTCAGAATAATTTTATCAAACCCTTCGATAACCTAAATATGGCATTAAACTTGACTTTTAACCAAGAATTTGACCTCGATCAAAATCCGACCTCAGAAATCGAATTCTGGACATACATTTGCATAGGAAAGTGGGTATCACACGCTATTGTAAGTTAAGTGGTTGAAAAAGATATTTTCCCCAAGGTTGCATTATGGGCTGATAACGCAAGAGCCCTTGTCTTGCACAAGGGAAGGCAATCTGACACACACACACACAAGGTTGCCGCTTAGGTAACCAAGAATTTAATGCAAAGGTTCCAGTGGGAGAAATTTTTATGTACAAAAATACTTGGATATTTCAAAATTAATTAACAAAACTAAGATTCTATGATATTCAAAAAATTAAGAATTGTTTTGAAAAAAAAATATATATTTTTCACAAGTCTTCACAGAATTTCATGAATGGTCTCACAAAGCCTCAACCTCTTCGATGCAGGGTATGGTGCCATTTTTTTAAGGGATTAATGCTAGGATCAAACTTGAGCAATACAGCCGTGGCAATGCCGTGAGATGTTGATTTTAGCAAAATTTTGCTCCAATTTCCTCGGGCTAAGATGAGCGTCCGTCACGTGTGTGATATATCCTGGGTTGCTACACGCCGTACAACGCTGGTAGACAGAATGAAACCTGCTCCATTTTTTCGCCAAGTGTGCTATGCTGGTCAGGCACCTGCGGTACAATGCATGCAAGGAGATAATACATCGTATTATCTGTGTTCTGTTTCGCCGTTATTGCTGACCTAATTGCCTCTCAAAACTATATATAAGATATATCTCAAGTAAAAGTGAGGAGAGAGAGAGAGGAGAGAGAGAGAAGAGAGAGAGAGAGAGAGAGAGAGAGAGAGATCATTGAAGATGATGGACAACAGAGAAAAAAAATGAGAAATAAAGTTGGTGAAATACTCTTATGCAGTTATGGCTTGAGAGAGAGAGAGAGAGAGAGGAGAGAGAGAGAGAGAGAGGAGAGAGAGAGAGAGAGAGAGAGAGAATACTTTGTCATATTAGAAAAAGAATACAAAGCCTGAACATCTTAAAAAATGAAATGTATTTAGACGGAATCAAACAATTGTTTTTTACAATATAAAATGCTGTAGTGGAGTAGTGGAAAACTTTTTTATATACTGGAGTCCCTTGGATCACGCAGCCCACGATCTGTATCACTTCTGCAAAGTGCCAGATCAATTGAAATGTCATAATTAGCCCATTGCGATGGGATCCCATAAACAGTGGTGTATCACATGATGATGTATCCCCATATATCGCCCTCACAGCTTTGTGCATGCGGTGTGGATTTTCCCTGGTAGCTTACTCCGCATTATGAGTCGTGTAGGCTACTGTGTCCTGCGTTTCGAAAAATATGTGCTGAAAATATA
>NC_090742.1:126331178-126332495 GCF_036898095.1 Palaemon carinicauda | reverse complement strand
GTTCTCTAATGGTGATGAGGAGGATGTTACACCTTTGAAACGGCAGACATCAAGGAAATTCTCGTATGTTTCCATAAAATGGCAGACTACGTCGAAAAGGAACATCCAAAAAAAGTTTATACCAACCGTGCGCTTCAACACTGCAATGACGTTTGCCTAACGCATTTTAGAAATGTGTTGAAAAGTAGGCAGAACCAAGCTTCAATGGATAGTTTCTTATTAAAGAGGCCAGCGGTATTAGTAGGCCAAGACGAAGGTGAAAGTGAAGAAAAGAAACAGAAAAGAGGAAGGGATGAAGAATTAGAAGGTGAAAGTAAAGAAAAGAAACAGAAAAAAAGAAAGTGATGAAGAAGTAGAAGAGATTTAGAAAATATGAAAAACGTAAAGTTATAAAAAAGCAAAAAAAAAATCGAATTTTAAGTTTTATGTTACCGTTAAGTGTTAAAGTAATTTTTTCTTTCATTTTATAGTTTTCCATACGTAATGTTAAGTGTTAATTATTTCTGCCATTTTTTTCATTTCGTAAAGATTAAGTGTTAAGGTGTTAAGTGTGTAAATTACTGTACGTAGTATGTCACTTGTTACGTTTTCTGCCTTATGCCATCCTCCTCTGCCGTGACTTCGCAATCGGACATCGTCTCAATCAAAAGGTAAGTTTCAACTTTTTTGTTACACTAATTAACTGTAACCTTTTTTCAGAGTATCAATCCCTAATTTAGGTGTACGTACAGTTAACAATACACCTTCACTGATCCAAATGCTTTACCATACAGTACTGTAACTTTTATACAGTAGTAAAGAAAACGGACCGTTTTCTTAGGGCTTGGGGGAGATAGCTAGGCTATAACTACATTATTGAATAATCTCATAGTGGTTTCTGGAATGGATTAGGCTGTTTTTAACGGTTGGGTTAATTATTGAATGATAGAAATGGCTGCATTGCATGTTTATTACTAGAGTTTAGCGTGTTTATGGAAGAAAAGGTGTCATCTCGTAAGGCTTGGAACGGATTAGGCTATTTACATATAAAACGCGACTCAGAATACAAAAAAATCAGGATACGAAACCGTATCCAGAACGGATTACTTTCGTATCCTGAGGCATCACTGTATATATATATATATATATATATGCATACATACAATATATATATATGTATATATATATATATATATATAAGTGTGTGTGTGTGTATATATATAAATTATATATATAATGTATATATACACACACACACACACATATATATATATATATATATATAAATATAAATATATATATATATATATATATATACATGTGTGTGTGTGTTTGTTT
>NC_090742.1:126321178-126326178 GCF_036898095.1 Palaemon carinicauda | reverse complement strand
GATGGGTTGATTTCAATTCTAAGTACAAAATACTTGAATTCGACAGGTATAAGTACAGAAGAATTGTCATTGACTTTTATCTTTCTTCGTGGCCAAGTGGCTTAGTCACTGTCTATACAAGCTTGCCGACCAGGGTTCGATTCCCGGCCGGAGCCAAGCTCTTGTCTTTGTGTGATTTCGCCTGGGGCTCTGATTCCGAGGTCGTTAAGAGAATCCAGACATTAATGTATCAAAAATATATATGGCTTATTTGAATATGAAAAGCACGTAAAAATGTGCAAAATTTATCATATTTATATATATATATATATATATATATATATATTCAAATAAGCCATATATATTTTTGATATATTAATGTCTGGATTCTCTTAACGACCTCGGGATCAGAGCCCCAGGCGAAATCCCCGGCCGGAGCCAAGCTCTTGTCTTTGTGTGATTTCGCCTGGGGCTTTGATCCCGAGGTCGTTAAGAGAATCCAGACATTAATATATCAAAAATATATATGGCTTATTTGAATATGAAAAACACGTAAAATGTGCAAAATTTATCATATATATATATATATATATATATATATGTATATATATATATATATATATATATACGTGTGTGTGTGTTTTTGTAGCTAATCACTAGTTCTTTATCGCATAGGGGCGAATTAACTCCAGCTATTAGATTTTACGAATTATTATCGTACTAAATCCGAATTACCATGTTCTCCGTTTTTTTTAATCAACCCTTGTCAGTTGCCAGAACTCATAAATTTAACTATTTCATTGTTTCATTGATACTTTGTATAAACTTCTAACACCTCTCTATCCTGCATGGAAGTGCAAATAATGAAGGCTGGGTAAATAGTTACTAGTAGATTGAAATCATACTTATCTCACAGATTAATTTTACGTAATTACTGAACTAAATATATATCATATTTTTATTATTTAATTACTATAGTGTATTTATTTCCTTCAGTACTTTCCTCATAGGGCTTTTTTTCAAGATGGAGCTTTGGGGGTTGTAGCATCCTCCTTTATAAACTAGGGTTGTAGCTTAGGTAATAATAATAATAATAATAATAATAATAATAATAATAATAATAATAATAATAATAATAATAATAAAGGCCATGATTTTTGTAATTATTATTTTATGTAGCAACGTACTGTGTGCAGTGGTTTACTCATACGTATGGTTATTAATTTATTCTCTGACACTATGTCGGAGCTCTAAGAACATACCAAACTAAGTCTAATTGCTATTCAAAGCCACGCCAGTTACTTTCCCACAGTTTGGGTACATAAATGAAAGTTAACAAACGTCCCAATTAGTGGAAACAGAAAATGTCAAAATTATTTGAAATAACAAGGCTACCAATAGCCTCATCTAAAAATTTATATTTTTCACAGGTAATTTTTGCTGTAATAATCACACTCAACTTTTTTTTCTTTTTTTTTCTATAAGAAAATTATTGCTAAATAAAACATAATTCCAATTTTATATGAAGTCTTGATACTGGTTGAAGGCAGGATTTAGTCTGCTAAATTCAAATACGCATCGTAATTACATGTTTACTCATTACCTTTTCTGTTTATTTATACCTTACTGTTTCTTATGGTGGAAAGAGAGAAAACATTTTGTTTTCAGAGATGGCTTTTATAATTACGTAAGCGCTTGGTACTCTTTGAATGTCCTTCCTACGGGTGTTAGATATTGTTTGGCGATTTGACTGAATTCTCATCCTTTCTATTCTTCTAAACCTTCATATTCGAATTACGTCGAAGGAGATTATCTTTGTTAGTATCAAAAGTTGTTGCCTCATCATAAATAATCAAATTTCATGCTTTAAGGTTGACAAAGAAAGTATTTTCCTGTCTTTATTTCTATGTTTTGTCACTTCTCTCTGTGGTACACATTGTTTACTGATTACACTGGTTTACAAAGAAATTGAGGCAAACACAAAAATACCTATTTTTACCTAATTTGGGGGGGCTTAATTTAAATTTGAAATCCGTTTTTACTTATAACCTCTAGTTTTTTTTTTAGATATGCATAGTGTGCATTTTGTGCATATACGGTACATAAAGGTGTATATGCATTCAGGGTTAATTCTAATATTGTGAGACTTATGGCTTATTTTTTAGTTATTATGCACTGAATGTAAGTGATTGCATTAAATTATATGTATATAATTATATATCAAGACGGATTTTGGCAGTTAGGGCAGCAAGTCTCAATCCGCACTCAGTAGAGCTCTGGCAGTCATTGGAAGAGGTTGTCTCGCAGGTGGCGCTTGAGGTTGGTGTCCCTGGACTATCGTGTTACACATCTTTTGGGTAGCTTAATATTAGTATTACATTTTACAATGCACATTTTATTCCCTTGCATATGATTTAGTTTTACTTTGTTATATTTTCAGATTCTCCAATGGCTTCAAGCACGTCAAAACATCGAGGATGTCTCAACAAGGCCAATTCTTTCTGCTACGTGTGTGGGGACTTCATAACAGTTGCACAGCCTCGAACCATCACTTCCCTCATCAAAGCCACCTACTTTCACTATTTTGACTGTAAAATTGGTGATCAGGACAAGTCTTGGGCTCCACACATCTGATGTAAACCCTGCTACAATGGACTAACTGCATGGTTTAATGGCAAGAAAGGAGCTTTCAATTTTGCAGTCCCGATGATTTGGATAGAGCCACGAAGCCACGTAGATGATTGTTATTTTTGTTTAACTAATATAACAGGTTTCAATGTATCATCTAGGAAAAAGATCAAATATCCCAACCTACCATCTGCTATGAGACCCATTCCCCATTCAGATAATCTTCCTGTACCCCCACCTCCAGTAAATAAGGATCTCCTTTCCTTACCAGATGAAGAAATGCCTTCAAGGGAGGATTCTGCCGAGTCAGTATCTTTGGAAGATATTGAGTCTACATGTTCAGGAATAAGTGGCAACAAGCCACACTGGATCACGCAAGAATACCTGAATGATCTTGCTCGTGATTTGTATCTGTCAAAACAGCAGTCAGAGCTCTTGGCTTCTCGGCTTAAACAGTGGAACCTAGTCCAGGAAGATGTAAGGATCACCAGTTTCAGGAATCGGAACAAAGACCTTGTTTCCTTTTTCGACATGGAAAACAAGTTGTGCTACTGCACAAACATATCTGGTTTGTTCACGACCTTTGGTTTGCTACATAATCCTTCAGACGGGCGTCTTTTCATAGAGTCTTCCAAGCGAAGTCTCAAGGCTGTGCTTCTGCACAACGGGAATAAATACCCCAGCATTCCCATTGCACACTATGTCCATCTAAAGGAATCCTATGACAATATGGAGCTTCTTTTAGAAGCTATTAAGTACAGCGAGTACCAATGGAGTCTGTGTGGGGACCTCAAGGTCATTGGTCTTCTTATGGGTATGCAAGCAGGCTTCACAAAGTATTGTGGTTTTCTCTGTCTCTGGGATAGTCGAGCTGTATCCTAGCATTACAAGCAAAAAGACTTGGGGTCTAGAAGCACTTTTGTTCCTGGCGAACACAGCGTCAAGGGAATCCTCTGGTGGACATGAATAAGGTGCTTCTTCCTCCTCTTCACATCAAGCTTGGTTTGATGAAGAATTTCGTGAAGGCGTTGGACAAAAATGGTGCTGCCTTCCAACACCTGTCTACTGTGTTCCCAGGTGTTAGTGCTGCTAAGCTCAAAGAGGGCATCTTTGTTGGACCTCAGATCCGAGAAGGGCTGAAGGATATTGATTTTGAGGAGCTCCTTAACTTAAAGGAACTGAGAGCATGGGAAGCATTCAAGTCAGTCTGTAGTGGCTTCCTTGGTAACACACGCGTACCAGATTACCAAGCCTGTATTGAAAAGTTGCTAAAGTCTTACGAGGATATGGGGTGCCGAATGTCCCTCAAGATTCATTTTCTCCATTCACACTTCAACTTCTTCCTGCCAAACCTTGGAGCAGTGAGTGATGAGCATGGAGAAAGATTCCACCAAGACATTACGAAGATGGAGAGCAAATATCAAGGCAAATGGAACCCCGGCATGATGGGAGACTTCTGCTGGATGCTCTTGCATGACATCCCGGAGGCAAAATACACCAGATCTTCTAAGAAAACACACTTTCGACTGTCTGTGGTACTATGAATTATGTCATCCAAGTATATTGATTCAATCAGTGTTCTTTGTCTATCCTGTATTATCTGTTATAAGCTGCTGGAACTCTTGAAATGTGCACATATATTCTCTTTTTATACTGAAATGGGACTATTTAAAAGTCAGAAACTAGAGGTGATAGAGCAAAACTATTTATAAATTTGAATTCCGCACACCAAAATTAGCAAAAAAAACCCTTTCCCCATTCTTGCCTGAGACAAAAATTCTTTTTTTGTAAACCAGTGTTTTTTGCGTATTTGTAGACCCTAAAAATCTATATTTTTTATATTTCTTGGTTATTATTGTGATAGTATTTCTATAATTCATTGCAAGGATAATTTAGGCTAAAACTCTTCTTCCGAGTTAAGTATGTTAGTCAGACTTTGATTTGGATTCTGTTGTCTGGTGAATTTCCTTCCATAACTGAATGGTTATTCTATTCAGTTTTACCTACATCAGATGACAAATTTCAGTTTATTATTTAATAGTTTTTTTCGAGATATATAATTACTTTTTTCTTTACAATCATTAACAATTGATATATTCCTCGATGGAATCAATTCCTTACAGTTTTGGATTCAACCATTAAAAACTGTTTTTTTTCTTTTTTTCAACATTACATCCTCATTAAATGTAAGCAAAAAAAGAAGAAATGAATGCGAATCAGAAATATTCCCTAAGATTTGGTAATTTTTAAAGTGCATTTATTTGTGAATTATTATTGCATTTTTTTTACATTGTTTAATCTTAAATTAAAATTTCATTAAGTTTTCTATAAAATGTTATTTATATGAACTTCAAAATATTTATTCAAGGGTATTAGGCCATTTTCTTCAAATT
>NC_090742.1:126301178-126316178 GCF_036898095.1 Palaemon carinicauda | reverse complement strand
TGGTAGGAGAGTTTATTCTTATGTAAATAATTGCCTTGTCTATATTCCAAACATCATTTTAAAGGTCATTCTTTGTACTTTCACATGCCTAATGAAATATCATGAAAGTATAAACGTCTCCATAAGAAATAAACTTGGGATAAATTAAACTTTCAATAAAAATTAAAACCTTAGTTCGTGTTCATTCAACATTTTCTAGCAATACTTTTATTTGTTTACCTTTTTAACGCGTTTTATGGCCAATTTATTCAGCTTTCTAATGATAATTTTATTTTCTTTATATTTAATCTTTATTTAGGTACAATGCGGAACGTTAACATAAGTAGTTTGGAAAATGTGAAAGATGCACTCCATTGGAAATTAGCCCTTTTAAACAATTCATTAGAAAACACATATATAGTAAAATTGCTGCTTCCAGGAAAAATATCAACCATTTTTGATAAAAAGAAAAAGAAAATAAAAATAAATCCTAAAACATAATTATATCATTTTCCATTATTAAAGTATTTAAAAAACACATCTACAATAATCCTAAGAAGTTCCACATTCGTCACATATTTCTTTTAAACTATTTATAAGCTTAACAAAGATATTTTTTTTTTGGCTTTAGTAAAAAAAAAAAAAAAAAAAAAAAAAACTGTGCCTCACCTGTACTTTGGCCAAGGTATATTCTCCCGAGAGTTAATCCCTGTAATGCGTGTACTGTTTATTCTTCTGTGATACTGATGGCAGCATGGATGCTGAACCCTCATTTGCCTTGTTTATTTATCTACAATACCGATGACGATATTGCTATTTAATCCATATTTATCCCGCTTATTTTCATACGCTGCAGATGACTTCTTTTATTCAATCGATAGTAGTCCTGCTAATTTTTCTAACCTACTGATTACCTTTATTTAATTCATATTCGACGCACTTATTTTTCTAGGGTAATGATGACTTGTTTATTTAATCCATATTTATCCTGCATATTATTTTTTAATCTACCGATGTCACCATGCATACTTACTCCATTGTGCCAGCGAGACGTTAGGTGATAACTGAAAGGCAAGTTGAATACAACTAAATTTTATTAAATAATCGTAGAGTTTATGTACAGCGATTTCCGAGGAAGAACAACACATAATTCAAATAGGATAAAGCATGTGCTAGTATGAAAACAAAGGAGGGTCTATTAACAGTGCAGGGAAGAGAGAGATATAAGAAAAAAAAGCATGTATGAAACACGTGCGGTACACCATGTTGAACGGGTTTTTTATACTCTACTGATGATGATATGATTATTTAGTATGGATTGAATTTGCATATATATATATATATATATATATATATATATATATATATATATATATATATATATATATATATATATATATATATATATATATATCTACTATATATATATATATATATATATATATATATATATATATATATATATATATATATATATATATATATACATATTTATATATATATATATATATATATATATATATATATATATATATATATATATATATATATATATATATATATATATATATATATATATATATATATATATATATATATATATATATATACATACACATTTATCGAATCCATAATTGACGAGCTTTATGTCATGTTTTTATATTACTGATGATAACCTTGCTTTGTTTACGCTATTGATGGTAACATTTTATCCATATTTTTCCTGTTCGACGACATTTCTATTCAATCCATATTTGTTCTGTTTGTTTTTCTGTGATGCTGATGACATTTTTGTTTAGTTATATCACCCCTGCGTATTTATCTACGGTACTGATTATGTCATACTTATTTAATCCACATCGACACTTCCAGGTGTTTAACCAGCAGTCAAAATTTATATATTTTGCAGATTTCTTTAGAAGTGGTGCATCTATTGTGTACAAGCCAAAACGTTAATAAGAATGGGAATATAACGTATTTCATGTTTTGAGATACGCCTGTTGCTATTTACGATTTTTTACCATAAAGCAATAGAAAAGTAATAAGTAGCGATGGAAAAGTTAACAAATAGTATTGGCAGGGAGGAGAAACAATGTGAAGCAGTATAATGAAATTGTTGGAATACCTCTGAAAACAGGGAAAATTCTTTTTACTCGCTATTTGGAATGGTATGTTATTATATACTTTGCCGTAATTCATGAATTTTCAACCAACTCGTTTTGGTAACATCCCGCCTTGAATTTCATTTTTTTTTTAATGTACTAAAAAATAAGAAATTCATCGTCGAGTTTCTGTGAAAATTTTCTATATCTGTAATACTAAAGAACAATAATTCTCTGAACGTTTTAGGTGTTTAGAGAGAGAGAGAGAGAGAGAGAGAGAGAGAGAGAGAGAGAGAGAGAGAGAGAGAGAGAGAGAGAGAGAGTTAATTTTTATTTTATCACATTTGTAAGGTATAGACACTCCGTATTTCTATTTACATTTATTTGCATTTGTCTGTATGTCTACCTGAATGCATATATGTGTGTCTGTCTCTGTTAGTTGGTTCGTAAGTCTCTTGTATAAAGACCACCGCTCATAGATAAACTTTCTTAGATATGGGATAATTGTAGGGCATCAGCTCCCCGTTGAGATAAAACTGCTAGAGAGTTATGGGGTCATTTGACTGGCCATACGGAACTACATTGGATCCATCTGTCTAGATACGATTCATTTTCCCATTCCCTACACATACAAAGAATAGTGTGGACTATTCTTTACATATTCTCCTCTATCCTCATACACCTGACAACACTAAGATTACCAAACAATTCTTCTTCACGTAAGGGGTTAACTACTGCATTGTAATTGTTCAGTGGCCACTTTCCTCTTGGTAAGGGTAGAAGAGAGTCAAGGGACAGTTTAGCTATGGTAAGCAATTTTTCTAGGAGAAGGACACTCCAAAATCAAACCATTGTTCTCTAGTCTTGGGTTAGTGTTTTTTTGCTTAAGGGTACACTCAGGCACACTATTCTACCTTATTTCTCTTCATCTTGTTTTGTTTATAGTTTAGATAGGAAATATTTAATTTACTGTGGTTGCTTGTTCTAAAATATTTAATTTTTACTTGTTTCCTTTCCTCAATGGTCTATTTTCCCTGTTGGAGCTCCTAGGCTTATAGCATCCTGCTTTTCCAACTAGGGGTGTAGCTTAGCAAGTAAAAATAGTAATAATAATCTTTCCAAACAAACATGTTTGTAGAGTGTCTCAAATTTCTGTGGCCTACCACTTGAGCCCCAAAAAATGGAACCTCTATAAAAATGCGAAAAGTTACCAGAGAAATAAAATAGAATCCCTGTTGTATTTATTTTTAATTGCAACATCACAATTAACTGGTATAAGACACGAGTTCATTAATGTCTGAAGACTATGTGAATGCTACCTTACATTAAGAGGAACCTCTGATGACACAACTCTGTAATAGAAGAACTATTGTGGCAGCGCTGCGATAGAAATCTTGGCTTAAAACGAATTAATTTCGATTAAGGAAGGATTGTTCTAACCTTTCGAGAAGCAGGTGGAATTTCATAGTTATTTTTTAAAAGATCACTAAAGGATAGTTCTTCGAGCTTGAATAAATTGCAGAGTGAATCAGGATTACTAAATCTCCGCCAGAGTTAATTTCCCTTTCACTGGGAATAAAATACTGTTACTGATTATACGGGATCTGCTAATTCCGTGGATGAAACTGATCTTTCTTTTCAAGGATGCTGCAGTGGAGAAATGAGTACAAAGTAAGTGCTATACATATATATGTATTTTTAGTTATAGTTTCTCAAAGGAAAGATTATGAAGTACGTCCTGAGAGCTCAGAATCCTTAAGATGATATGAAAAGTAATAGTGTTCATGTCTATTATTATTATTATTATTATTATTATTATTATTATTATTATTATTATTATTATTATTATTAAGTTCTTGTTATGTATTCGCTCTGTCATATAAATGTCAGTAACGTAAATAAATGGCCAATTCTGATGAATCGTAGAGACGCATTCAAAATCTAATAAAGCTGTGTTCTGATCATGACCTAGAAAAAGAAAATCTGCTTACGTGGAATTTAAAATATTCCGGAAGGATTACGTGGAGTTTAGAATGGAAGTGACGTCATGTGAAAGGATTCTCAATGTCTAAATTATGTCTAAATATTTTTATCAAATTAATATTTTTGATTGAATACAATATTAAGAAAACTTGAAATTCTATTACGATGATCCATTCTAGAAAAGCTTGAGACGAGGTTTTATATCACGTGACAGTTGTGTCATTCTAACCGAAGCGTGGGTGTAAACACATCAGAGCTGTGCAAATCGACACACTTCCTAAAGCTAAGCTTGCCTTCCACTATTTACTGTTCTCTGGTGTTCTCTAGTATGTCTCTGATCTTGATGATATGTATTTAAGTCTCGTTCCATTTTTAGCTTGAATTGCTAATGGTTACTAATGTAATTAATACTTTACTTACTTTACTTTGATGGCAGCTTTTCCCATCCCATACAGCAAGGAAACCATACTCTCTACAGGACCTCCTCAGTCGTTTTACCTTGTTCGTTCGCAGTATTTATCTTTTCAAGTTACATGTCGTTCATTTACTGTTAAATCGTCACTGTCAAAAGACTCATGAAATAAGAAAGTCTTCTGTTTCCTCTTGAAAGCCTTAATGTCTTCAATCATTTGAATGTTTCGTGGGAGCTTATTATATTGTCTAGGGGCCGCATATTTAAAGCTCTGGAGCCTAAAGTAGACATAAATCTAGGTTCCAACAGTTTGAAGCCATCTGTAACTATTCTCATGTCGACACGATTTGTTGGCTGCGCAATATGTAGCAATTCTCATATGTATTTTGGACGACCGGTTCTGATAACTTGGTGGGTTATTGTACATATTCTAAATTCAATTCTCGCTTTAATCGGCAGCCAGTGTAAATAAATTAGTATAGGGGTGATCCTTTTACTAGGTGGGACACCCTTTATCAGTCTTGCTCCTCTTTTTATTATGTTTTGTAAGTTCTTTAGTTCGACTTTTAGTAAATTGTAGTAGATAGAGTTGCAGTAGTCAATCACAAGTTTCTTAACAGAATTTTCGTCCTGGTACTTTTCTATAAACGCAACATTTCTTAGATGATAACCAGCACTTTTTATTACATTATTTATTTGGGCATTTAGAGACAGGTTACAGTCAAGAAATACACCTAGATCTCGAACTTTACTAGATATCGGCACCGGGTCATTATTTATGTTAATTTGAATATCACCTAAGTTTCTCACGCTGTTTCTCTTGTCCACCACCATGAATTTAGTTTTGTTCTCATTCAATTTTTGTTGTTTAAATATCATCCATTCTCTAACACTATCAAGGTTCGGTTTAGAGTTTCAGTAGTGTCATGCATTTCATTTATGGAGAAGTAAAATTGTGTGTCATCTGCAAATAGTTCAAACATCATGCCATGCCTTTGTAGCATTTTCGATAGACCAATAGTATAGATGCAGAATAAGACTAGGCCAGGTACACTCTCCTGGGGTACCCCTCTGTTTAAAGGTTCATATGATGAATAAGAGTTTCCAGTTTGGACACAATAATTTCTACCAACCAAGTAGTCTTTTAGGTATTCGAAAGCTTGAACTTCAACCCCGATGGACCATAGATAATTTAGTAGCAGTTCATGCACAACTGTATCAAAAGCAGTACTAAGATCGAGCAATATTAAAATACCACATTTATTTTCATCCATCATTTCTAGCATATCATTTACAACAGAACAGATGGCTGTCTCCGTAGAGTATAGTTTTCTGTAGGCCGATTGGTTGTCAGGCAAAGCTTCTATTACTTCTAAGTGGCCTACTAGTTGTTCAAGAATTACATATTCAAGCACTTTTGAAACAAAGGATAGATTTGAAAGAGGTCTATATGAGCTTAATTCCTGGTAGTCCAGTGCATTTTTCAGAACTGGAGTGACTATAGCCATTTTCTCAGATTTAGGAAACTTACATTCATCAATGCTTGCATTTGCTATTCTCATTATTATTTCGGCTAGACTAGAATTGTGAGAATTGTTTTTGAGGTTTAAGAAGTCTCTACGATAGATATCACTCCCAAACGTAACTTGCTGTTAATGGTATTCAAGTGTGTATTAATGTATTGATCGAAATCAAATGTATAATATGAAACAGTGTTCTTGTATGTAAGAAGAACCTAGGTGTCTTTTGTATTTCTTTATTTGCATACAATATTTTTGAGAACTCTCCAGATTTATTTCAATTAGATGCAGATCAAGATGTGGAGAATTAAATTATCTTAAAATGTGTAAAGTAAGACTCTATTGTGTAGAAATAGTTGATTGGAGAATGGTAATTGGATTCGTGGGAGAATAGTCGAATTGACTAGTTAGTTCATTCTTACTTTTTTTTTCATTTTGGTGTTCGTTTATGGACGGAAAGTAAACTGAATGATTGCCATTTGTTAATATGAAAAATAAATTTTTAACTATCCCCTTTTTGTATTCTAATTGAATTAATTAATTTAATGTTAATTGTATTCCTTCTAAGGAAACAGTTTTGCTTTTCCGTCTTTATTTTTCAACGGTTGTTTGAGTTTCGCAATAGGGACAGAAAACGGAGTTGATGATATGTTTTAGTCCAACTTGAAGTTGACTCTGCAGAAATACAGTACCGGCCGGATCTGTAGAACGAGTGTTCTTTCTGCCTTTAAAAGTAAACTCAAAAGTTCGAAAAAACCAAGACGTCCGTTCCTGGAATTTAGTGAAGGTAAGTTGAAAATAAAGACTTGACTAATTATTGATTTGAGTTAGATAATTCTAACATATTCAAACTTTTGAACCATTTTTTTTTTTCCCGTAAGACTTCAGTTTGCATTTCGTCTTGGTGGTTTTGTTTTTTTGGCTATGACTCTTGTTGTTGGGCATAGCTGGGTAAGGAGGTTGTCCGATTTATGCTTGGAAGAATGTGACGGGTTTAGTTACATTTGCAAAGGGGGGCAACCTTTGAAAACATCAATGTTGAAGTTGAGCGGTATTTCGCTAACCCTAGGAGGTCTAGGCCAAGTCAAATCTTTGTGTTCTTGGGCAGCAATGATTTAGACACTATCCAAAGTACTGCGGAGGTATGGCGAGTAGAGCGCTATTGTGAGGCCTTTGCTGAATTCCTAAAAAAGTTGTGTCCTTATGCAAAAGTAATTCTTGCCCAAATAGAGGTTAGGTTCTATTTTAACCACTGTGAATATTTTGACGCGTTGCGGCAGGATTTTAAAGCAAAATCAAATGAATTTAATAGGTGGTTGAATGGAAGGGCAAGGATAGTTTATTCATCATAAAAGGGGTTAATGGATTTTCCGACCCACGCCTTTATGCCAGGGATGGAGTACATCTCAATTATGATGGCAATGTGAAGTTGGCTCGGAGAATGGCTGACTTTTAGTTAAGCAAAGGCCTAAAGTATAGTTAGTTTAGCTGTTCTAGTGTCAATGATGTACATTTTTGTCCTCTCTGGGCTCATCTGGTTTTTTGTAATGTTAGGATTTTTTGTATACTGCTGTTATTCCTTATAAGGAAAGGAGCAGTATCGGTCTTATTTTATACTTGTATTAATTTAAGCTTAGGTTAAGTTAGTAGCCTTTTAATTTATATAACCTGTTGATTAGCCTAGTTTTGCTGTTAGCATGATATGCTGTATTTTTTCATTAGAAGTAACTGAGGATAACTTGCTTTTCATTGACTTAAGTTAAGTTTAAATTTTTCCTTCTGTCATTTAGTATTAGTTGAAAGAATTAGTCATGATGAATGAGGCAGAAATAAAAAAAGTTAATAAAAAGAAGGTTTATGTTAAGGGTTTAATAACTCTTGATGTTAGGAAGATTGACTCTTTAAAGGACGATCAAATTAATGGTCATTAGTTACAAGAATTTATTCAAGAAATTTAATAATAGTTGAGAATTTTGATGCAAGCATTTGTGAAATTGCTGCTGAAGATGAACTAGATAGTATTATGCAAATAGCAAGAGATTATCATTATGAAATACAGAAAACTCTGTCTGAGTTTAGAGTAAAATTTGATAATTTTTTTTGGGAGGGAAGAATACTCCTCAAAATAGTTCTAGTAAAATTGTAAAGTTACCTCTCCCTCCTATTCAAATTCAGAAGTTTGAAAACAATGCAGCTATTCCATTTGCCTATTTTAACTTTAAGAAGGCTTTTATTAATGCTTTGGCTGTATGCCTAACCTAGCTAATGCTCAAAAGTTTATGTATTTGAAGGGTTATTTGTTAGGTGGAGCGTTAAGTGTAGTAGAAGACATTTCAGTAAATGAGGAGGGTTTTGATTTGGCTTTTAAGCAATTAGATCTTAATTTTCTGGATGAAGACAACATAATTGATCAAGTAATAGGTGAAGTTTTGAACACTTCTGAAGTAAAATCCCTTAGTGAAGTAGAATCTTTTGTTAGATCATTGAATAATGAATTCATTGACCTGAAGGGACTTGGTATAGATCTGATTGAATTTGATTCGGCTGCTCTATTGCTAATTAGCAAAATTGTAAATAGGAAACTTCCTAGAAATTTTTTGATAGAACTCTCAAGAAATACAGTATCTTCTTATCCTAATTTTAACCAGTTGTTAAATAATTATCAGAGTATTATTGCACGCCTTAGTTTAGGTAATAATGAAAATTCTGGCGCAAAACCTAAAGTTAGATATGAAAGTAAAGACTGTAATTTCCAACAATCAAAGTATAGTAATAGATCTACTGCTAGTAATGACTCTAATAAAGTTCAATTTACCAGTAAACCTTTATCTTCTGGTAGATGTAAATTTTATAAAGATACTGGTCATAACTCTTCTAAATGTACCAGGTTTGATACTTCGCAAGCTAGGAAGAATAGAGCTGAAGAGCTAACTTTGTGCATCAAATGCTTGAGTGATAGGCATGGGGCCTCGGAATGTTCGGGAAATAAATCATTGTTACCTTATAAATGTTTTTCTTGCAATAAATCTGAACATCATGGAGCAATGTGTCCTCATGCTATTAAGGATCTTGGTAAAAAGTATTAAGTTGTCAGCCAGGGTCTGAAATATTTGTGCCCTGTATTACACTTAAAGTTGGTAGGGGTAGGAAATCTTTTAAATGCTGTTTTCTATTAGACACTGGAGCCCAGTTTAGTGTTATTAATAAACAAATTGTTGATAGTAAATTAGGAAATTATTGTGGTGCTCCTTTGTCTAGGTTAGTTTCTTCTTTTGGGTTGCTAGCTAGAGATAGTGATGGCTTTCATTTGGTAGCTGATTTAACAATGCCTTGTGGGAAAAAGTCTAGTTGTCTTTTTTTTTTTTTTTTTGCATTGGAAAATTTTAATCTTTCCCTCCAAATTCCTATGTTGCCTTCTGTAGTTAAACATTTGGAATCTGCTGGTTACTCTGTTAGTAATAATTACCCAGGGAGGAATTCTGAAATTGTAAATATATTAGGTATCCTAGGGAATGATATCCTTTAGGAATTTAGTCAGTTAGATTTAGACTCTGAAGAGTTGTTTAATATTAAGGTTAGAGTAATTAAGTTGGCCAATGGGGTTATTCCATTTGGTACAGTAGTCAATTTTGTTCATCCTTCACAAAGGAAGATTTTTTTATAAGAGAATTGATTCTTATGAACCTTGTAAACCAGTAAGAGAGGTAGTCTTGTCCTAAAATTGATAGTAATAAAATCTAGGAAAATAGACCAAGAGGTAATGGTAAAGCTGAATCTGTTAGGTTTATTCCTAATAAGGAAATTAATATGTACCTGAATGTAACAGAGAATCTAGAGTGTTTTATAATTCTTCCCTTAATTTGGAAATTAAACAGACTTCTAAGCCTGATAAGAATAGACTTCTGGAATTTGTTCCTTCTAAGCAACTTGGAAAACAGAAGCTATTAGTAAATTTTGCAGTTAATCCAGTAGGCTATAAGTTCGATCCATTTAATTTTATCTTTCTTGATTCTTGTGTGGAGTATGGACTCAACAATTTCTACAACTTAGAATCGATTGAGATTAAAGATGGAAATTCCCTTCCTTATGAAGACCAACAAGTTGCCGAATTTGCTAAATCAATTTCTTTTCATGAAGGACATTATCACGTTCAGTTACCATAGAAAAAGGATTCAATTGAAAAAGTCCCTAACAATTTAAATATTTCTTTGGCAGTTGCAGCGGATTTACTCTAAGTTAGAAGATCAGAATATATTCTCTAAATATTAGGAAGTTTTTGATAGACAGGAGGAGCTGGGCATTATTGAGCCTGTTAAAAATAGAACCGCAGGTCAAATATTCATTCCTCATCGTCCTGTCATAAAAAATGATGAAAATGCCACCACTAAAATCCGTCTGTATTTAATTGTAGTTTAAAGGTGGGAAAAACTCCTTCATTAAATGAAGCCGCTTTCCCTGGTATTGATTTGATGAACAACTTGTTGTCTTTGGTTTTGTATTTCAGGAATAATGATTATGTAGTTGGAGCTGATATAGTGAAGGCTTTTCTCCAAGTTAGGCTATCTTTAGAGTCTGATCGCAATAGATTTTGTTTCTTTAGAAAGATAAATGGGAAGTTTGTTTTTATAGGTATAATACTATAATTTTTGGATTTGTAAGTTCTCCCTTTATATTGAAATATATTATTCAACATCATTTGTCTAGCTATAGAGGAAATGAAGTAGCTTCTATAATTAAAGACAAATTTTAAATGGATAACTTAGTGCTCTCTTCTAATCAGGGAGCCCAGATGCCATTTATTATTAATTATATTAAGAAAATTATGAATTCAGGGGGTTGCCTTTACGGGAGTGGGGTTCTTATATTCCTGCTTTGTTATCTACTCTTGATGAAGATGAAAAGGTAGCTTCTTCTGAAATGAAAGTTTTAGGATATATTTATGACTCTATCCAAGATACCTTACAATTAAAGGTTAAGCAATTTAACAAGGGTGCTTCCTCAAAGCGTCAGATTTTGTCAGCTTTGGCTTCTGTCTTTGACCCTATTGGTATATTTGCACCTATAATGTTGCAGGGCAAACTTATTATTCGTAAGTTGTGCCAGCAAGTTTCGAACTGGGATGAAACAGCTAGTGCTGAAATTTGTAAGTTATGGAGTAAGTTTTGTAGTTCTTACAGTGAGGTTAGTAAGGCTTTTTTTTCCAGACAAACTTATAAAACTGATGCTCCTGTCAAGCTGTGTTTGTTTGCAGATGTTTCTAAGGAAGCTTATGGTTGTGCTATGTATGCTGTGCAAGGGGATCAGAGTTCTCTGATATTTGCTAAGACGAAGGTTAGCCCTATTAAGGAGAAAACTCTCCCGACTTTAGAACTTTTGGCTGCTCAATTAGCTTTGAAGTGTTTTGATACTATTTTTGAAAGTAATCTATTAAAGTGTGCTAAAATTGAAAGCATAACTCTTTTTATAGATAGCCAAATAGTTCTTAGTTGGATTCTTACTAATAGGGCTCCTAAGAGAAACACATTTGTAAATAATAGGTTGAAGGAAATTTCTAATCTGTTAGATAGGATTTCTGATAGATTTTGTAGAGTTTCATTAGCTTATATACCTTCGTCTAGCAATCAGGCTGATTTACTTACTAAACCTTGTACTTGTAAGCACTTTCTTGAAAATTTAAGTCTTTGGATCAAAGGGCCTTCTAGGTTGAATTCTCCTGACGAGTGGCCTGAGGGTCTTTTGGGTTGTATTCCTGAATATGTGAAGGGTGACTTAATTTCTCCAGTAATGTTTCCTAAAAATGAACCTCTTGTGAATATTAGTAATTTTTCTAGTTTTTTGGACTCATAAGTGTAGTTTCTAAGGTATTTACTGTTGTATATAAGTTTAGGAAAATTCAAGCTGACCCTGCTGAGGCAGCTTCTAATTACCTTCCAAGGTTGATGTAAGAGGAAGGTTTTCCTCTTGAATTATCCTATCTAAGGAGTAGAGATTCTTGAGTTGAAGTTCCACCTTTAGTTAGGCACTTCAACTTGTTTCTTGATGATAATGGTATAATGCGAACTAAAGGTCGGATTTACAAAAATATTACTTTAAGATTTGATATTGTCAATCCTATTCTTTTGGATAAGAAGCATCATTTGACCCGGTTGTTGATTTATTATGCCCATTGTAAGTCTATGCATATGGGTTTCCACTCTTAGTTTTGTGTGCATGCATGGTTTGTGGATTGTGAAGGCTAGGCAAGCAGTTTTGTCTGTCCTTAAGAATTGTATTGTATCCAAGCGTTATAATGCTAGCACAGTGAAGTACCCTTCTCCTTCTTCGTTTCCTTCTTCCAGGGTTGATCTGAGTGTGCCTTTTGCTAATACTGGTGTGGATTATACAGGCCACTTAAGGTTGAGGGAGAAAAATGAAGAAAAATTTAAGGTGAACATTCTTATTTTCACTTGTTTCAACACAAAAGCAATACATTTGGAAGTTTTCCAATCTATGTCAGCCTCAGAATTTACATTAGCTTTCATTAGATTTTCTAATAGGTTTGGTGTTCCTGTTGCTGTTTATTCTGATAACGCCAAATCCTTTATTCAGGCTGGTAATATAATTGAACAGTTACTTACTTCTCCTGAGTTTGAGGAGAAGTTTAGGGGCGCTTCAATTTCTCATAAGACTATCCCTGTGTACGCAGCTAGATATGGTGTTGTTTGGGAAAGATTAATCAAAACAGTGAAGCATTGCCTTTTTAAAACTCTTGGTAGATATACTCCTTCATTTTCTGAATTTGTCACTTTCCTCTCTGACATTCAGAAAATTTTGAATAATAGGCCTTTAACTTATAGATCTTGTGAAAATGAGTTAGAATTAATTTCTCATAATCATTTCTTGGTTAGCAGATTTATTCCTTCATTAATGTATGGTGATTCTGAACAAGTTCCTGAGTGGGAGTATGGTGAGGAGGATGAGTATTCTTCTCTCCTTGCTCGTACTTTGGAAACTAAGGATGGACTTTATGAAAGCTTTAAGGAAAGATGGCATTCTGAATATCTATTAAGTTTGAAAGAAAAGGACAGATCTTCATTTCATCCTCCAAAAAAATGGGAAAAAGGGGAAATTGCTCTCTTTAAATTACCTTCCAAATATAGAACTTATTGGCCATTCGTTAGGATTGTTGAAACATTCAGTGACAATGAAGGGGTTATACGTACTGTTCGTATTGTTAAGCCTGATAAAAGTGAAAGTGAAATTAATGTTAGTTTTTTAATACCTTTAGAATTATATTCTGAACTTAATGATCCTAATTTATATGTTCAAATTGAAGAACAAGAGGAAAATGTTAGTGAGTTAGAGACAGATGAAATACCTGACACTGGAACAGCTTTGCCCAATGAAACATCTACTAGGCCTGCCCCTAATTCTGCTCTTGCCTCCAGAAACCTAATAAGAAGCCTAGCTCGGGAGGGTAGATAGTAAACAATGTTTTTTTTTTTTTTTTTTTTTTTTTTTTTTTTTTTTTTTTTTTTTTTTTTTTTTTTTTATAAAGGTTGTCTTTTATTGTCGAGTTAATCTGTCAAAATTGTTCTTTGTGTTACCAATTTTTTTTGTTGATTGGGGAAGATGTAGAAATAGTTGATTGGAGAATGGTAATTGCATTCGTGGGAGAATAGTCGAATTGACTAGTTAGTTCATTCTTACTTTTTGTTCTCATTTTGGTGTTCGTTTATGGACGGAAAGTAAACTGAATGATTGCCATTTGTTAATATTAAATTTAAATTTATAACTTTCCCCTTTTTGTATTCTAATCTAATTAATTAATTTAACGTTAAATGTATTCCTTATAAGGAAACAGTTTTGTTTTCCCGTCTCAATTTTTTAACGGTTGTTCGAGAGTTTGGGACAAGGGAAAAGAAAAGGGAGTTGATGATATGTTTTAGTCCAACTTGAAGTTGACTCTCTGTAGAATTACAGTACCGTCCGGATCTGTAGAACGAGTGTTCTTTCTGCCTTTAAAAGTTAACTCAAAAGTTCGAAAAAACCAAGACGTCTGTTCCTAGAATTTAGTGCAGGTAAGTTGAAAAATGAAGACTTGCCTAATTATTAATTTGAGTTAGATAATTCTAACAATTGATACCTCCGTTGAGTGATATTTTTTGTTGAAAGCGTAAATTCTCATGATATATGTGATTATATTATATTTTAGTTAGCTATCCATGTTAGTTAATCTTTTCACATATTTTATATACCTGCTTCCACCTCTAGTTTAGCCATTAATACTTTCAAAACTAATTTGGTCATAGACCAAAGGAATTCTAAATTGGAAAATTTCAGAAATATATTTTCTGAACTTTAAAACAAATATAAATAAAGTAGTGGCCTATTGAAAACGTCCCTGTCTTGTGAGCTAAGGTGAGGTGTTTCAGGGAGCCTTTATGTCTGCCTGCTAAGTCTTCATCAGCCATTGCCTAGCCCTCCTAGCTTGGATGTAAAGGGGGCTCGGGTGCCGATCATATGAATTTACAGTATGGTCAGTCTCTAAGGTATTGTCCTGCTAACAAGGGCAATGCCACTGTCCCTTTCCCCTTCCAGGCATGTATATATTTATGTATAAGAAACAAAGCATCCGTTTCTAGTCCACTGCAGGACAAAGGCCTCAGACGTGTCGATTCATTTCTTGGGTTTCACCAGTATTCATCTCCTTGCTGGTCAGTGCAGACTGGTGATAGTGGAAGGTTTTCGTCTGATCGCTCACAACAAATCAACCTACTATGGATGGCCCTGACAAGTAGGCCTATAGTTTTGCTGATCATGGCGATACGCAAACAATTTCCTAGTACGAGCGCAACGTGTAATACAGTGTTCCTGTGATTAACACAGACCTATATTACACTTAAGTTATATTTTGTTTCTAATCACTCATTCAATATGAACCATTTTCTCGTTCATGCATAACTAGTCTCTAAAGATGATGAATGCCATAGAAAATATGTTTAGAACGATGAAGCAGGTTAAT
>NC_090742.1:126293678-126296178 GCF_036898095.1 Palaemon carinicauda | reverse complement strand
ATCAAACCATCATTGCAACACGGAAATGATGCTTCGTAGATAAATTCCAGGGGATATATTCCCATTGCGCATTTGAAACCTCGCCTCAGTATTTTGAAATTAACAGCAATACATTCTTTCGCGCAAGAAGCTACCAAGACTCAACGGGCACAATCACCATTCACAGACAAAACCGGACATTTATATATTTTGCAAGCGAGGGGAAAAGACCTGGGTACGATTCCAGTGCATAAAGTTAAGTTTGTAGGATTTCTTGTGACGCCCCATATCCTATAAGATTTAACTGAATATTTCCAACGTCTAAATTTCCTGATTCAAATTGCGCCTTCTTTTAGGCTACGTTTCCACTAGGCTGCAAAACGCTGCTTCTGTTTTTCGCAGCCTCTGCCTTTTGGTCAGAGTGCTCCTGACTACGCTTGAATGAGGTTGTGTTGCAGTGCCATCTATAAAAAATATGTAAACATTGACGAAGAAAGTGGTGATTGCCTATTTATTGCGCAAGAAACAACAACAAAAAAAAAGCGAAATATTGGGTTCATCCTCTTTTTGCAAACAGATCACGACAAGGAGCATTTAATAATTTAATTCGAGAACTTTTTTTTTTGTGGGGGGGGAGTCGCTGGGTGGTAATAATAATAATAATAATAATAATAATAATAATAATAATATAATAATGATCTCGATATTTTTTTATTAGTTCTAATTCAAATTCATTATCATTCAAGAGTTGTGGCCTTTCAAAGCATAACATTATTACGCGAACGACATGCTTAATTTTTTTTTTTTTTTTTTGGGGGGGGGGGGGTGTCAGTCAACATGAACACGAAAATATTCAGTTATTATTTCATGGCGTACGTGAATATTTCACTTACGAAAGAACAACTCACAACACCTTCTTCCATCAATGCCTGAAAGCGAATGACGCAGCCGCTGCGCTCAGGGTAGTGGAAACAGCTCCATAGAAATGTATATACCACTAAACACAGAAGCTGTGTTACGCAGCTTCTGTTTATGTAGGAACACCGCTCGTGTAGAGGCTGCGTTTTGCAGCTTCTATGAAGCGGCGGCTAGTGGAAACAGCTCCATAGGATGACATGTATCACCTAAACTTAGGCCGAGGCTGCGAAAAACAGAAACAGTGTTTTGCAGCCTAGTGGAAACGTAGCCTAACGCTCCCTTTCCTGACTGCTTTCTCGTGTGCATGTATGCATTGCACATACGTACACGCATACACACGTATATATATATATATATATATATATATATATATATATATATATATATATACATATATAAATATATATTATATATATATATATATATATATATATATATATTATATATATATATATATATATATACAGTATACTCGTATATATATATATGCATATATATATACATTCATATATATATATAATATATATATATATATATATATATATATATATATATATATGTATATATATATATATATATGAATATATATATATATGCATATATATACGAGTATATATATATATATATATATATATATATATATATATATATATATATATATATATATATTTATATATATATCTTTTTAATATGCATATATATATATATTTATATATATAAATATATATATATATATATATATTATATATATATATAGGTATATATACATATATTATACATATACATATACATTTATATATATATATATATATATATATATATATATATATATTTATATATATATATATATATATATATATATATATATATATATATATATATATATATATATATATGTGTGTGTGTATATATGTGTGTGTATATATGTGTTTATATATATGTGTATATATATATATATATATATATATATATATATATATATATATATATATACTATATATATAGTAAAAGAATTTAGTGTAAGAATTATTGAAATAAAAGTGCATAATATCTAGTTTTTTTCTAAATTATTTTACTTCAGTTATGACGGAACTCAAAGGTCAAATGCACTAGCAATGACATTAACTCTAAAGTTGTTTTAATGCATTTTCATTGCACATATTTATACATGTATTTCAAGAATTCTTAGATTTTTTAGAGACCTATTTTAACAAAAGGTTCAACTGAGAGAGAGAGAGAGAGAGAGAGAGAGAGAGAGAGAGAGAGAGAGAGAGAGAGAGAGAGAGAGAGAGAGAGAGCGAGAGAGAGAGAGAGAGAGAGAGAGAGAGAGAGAGAGAGAGAGAGAGAGAGTCAATTTTCGCTTTCGTTCATTCTAGGAGAGAAATATTGAATATCTTGGTTCAACTTTGATCATGTTGATAGAGAAAGGGAAAGAATCTAGAGTCTCTTTCCACGATTTTGAGAGAAAAAGAAAAAAAGATTAAAATGAATATCGGAGTCAAGGAAATATGATATAGAGAGATAAAGGCAGATAATGGATGGTAGGAAGATATGCCTTTTCATGCGACTTTCCGAAATACCTCCAAAATCTTCTAACACGTTA
>NC_090742.1:126281509-126286509 GCF_036898095.1 Palaemon carinicauda | reverse complement strand
TATTAGTAGAATTAACTGAATAAGATGTAGAACAAAAGGAAGACAATAACAACCTAAGCAACAGTATCTCCTCGGAAAATAAACTTGAAAAAATATCAGTCCGAGCTCGAGTTTATTCTTCCTCATACTTGCATAAGTGTATTGTATCCCAATGGGCCGTATCCAAAACATCCTGGTCTCCTAAAACTTTTGGTTTCTGCTATCTCAGTCGGAAATGAACGCATCCTGCGTCGTCATCATCCCAGGCTCCGAGCCATTTTCTCACCAAGTGAAATTGTTCCAGCGGTTTCTGATATAAGAGTTCTCTGCTTCCTCTATATCATATTTTTGACCTCTCAACATTCAGCCTCTGATGTAAAGCTTTCCCTTTCGTGTTTTTTTTGCGATGTCGTTCATAAATTTCTTCTGTGGATCTAGCGTGTTTGGTTCTACTTTTGAGTGGAAGGCAAATGGCATTCAGCTTCTGGAATTTTTTTTTTTGAGTTTATTATAACTGAAAATTTATCTTAATCGAACATTTATGCATGTTAGTTTGATATAGGTTAGATTTATTTAACATTGTTGTGGTGACCTATTGGAAACGTCCCAGCCTGGTGATCGCCGGACTGTGGATCAAGTTCCACTCAAACTCGATAGCTTCTTGTAGTGTCTGTAACCTCACCATCCTTGTGAGCTAACGATGGGGGTTGTTTTGGAAGCCTATAGGTCTACATGCTAAGTCATCAGCAGTCATTGAGTGGTCCTCCCTGGTCCTAGCTTGAGTGGAAAGGGGCATAAGGCGTTGTCACTATCCCTATCCCTTTAATAATTCTAGGTTTTCAGTTGAGAATATCCTTCTCTAGATATTACCAATGAAGAGATTTAGTGCAATTATCAATATAATTTGAAGGGCATCACACCTTAACCTAGATACAACAGACAAATCCATAATAGAAAACTTGACGTTTTAAGATTGCTATATATTTTATATTACAAGAGTTTTTAAAGATGATGAAATATACAATTACTATACCATCATTTTTTATGTAAATTTCATTATTATAAAAAAAGGATTAAGTTTTATGTAAATTCATTTAAATATAAAGATAAAACTTGAAAAAGGCTGTATAATGTTTAGATTGTTTTGAGAATTAGAGAATGATACCCCTTTAATGTGACGTCCATAATGTTGAAACAAATATGCTTAAAGATTTCACTACAGAAGAATTTCACATTTAAAGAAAATAATGATAATAATCATGGATGAACTTTATTAGGAGAGTAAGGTGAATGTTCTGATGTCAGAGAAGAGAGGAAATTTTCATTTTGATAAATAATTAGATGCCACAGTATATAATAACTATTCTAAGGTTAATGGAAATTTCTTCATCGATATTACTTGATTAAGCAAAGCCAAATGCGTAAAAGATGATGGCTTATAGAAAAGTGTCTCACATTTCCACATGTTAACGAAAACAAGAGATAGAATGTAAACTAGTGGCAGCTGGAATGTAGTAAAAGGTCATTCCCCCAGATATGAAAGAAAAAGAAAACTGGAATGAAAGTGGGGTAAATTCATCACGATAGCGTTAGTTTCTGTGGAAAAGGGATTTTGGAAGGACTTAAAGGGGGTTAGGGGAAGCATATTGCAGACCTGGTTAATAGTAGTGTCAAGGGCTGTTTGAGGTGTTATTGGATATTGAGGGAAGGCAGTGGAGCGAGTCTTATGCTCACCCTGGCTCTCAGTAATGTACAGTATCTGCCGTCTCTGACATTATTGTTATTAATCTATCCCTAAAGTTGGAAGGAGGTTATGATTTCGGCCCTGTTTGTGTGTTTGTTTGTATGCGTGTTTTTTTTTTTTTTTTTTTTTTTTTTTTTTTTTTGGGCTTGTGAACAGCTCTCTGGCTACAAATTTAATCGTAGAGTAATGAAACTTGCAGAGTTTACCTGTTATGTAAACAGCTGTAAATGACTAAATTTTGGAAAGTCAAGGTCCAAGGTCAAGGTCACGGTCAAGCACAATGCCCATTTCACGTAATGAGCCATAAGTTGTCACGAGACTCCAAATTTGGTACATTTTTAAGTGTATGAAAATGCATGCCGATTAATACATGTTAATATCAAAGGTCAAGATTTATATCAAGCAAAAGGTTGAAAAATAAGCTGCCGTGGCGGAGGTCTACTGAGTGTCATTCTGGTTAAGTATGTTTTGTTTCATTTCGAAAAATAAAGAATCTATTGGGGATATCCAATTATAGTAATACGTACTGCTGGACACAGGAATTCCTAACACACCTCGCTCCGAAAAAGTACACCCTATAACACCCTTACTGCATGGCAGGTACCCAAACAGATGTTGTAGTGAGAGATGGCAGAGGTGGTGGGCGGGGCAACAATCAGGAACTTGCCGCACAGTAAGGGTGGGACAGGGTGCACTTTCTCAGATCGAGGTGTGCCAGGATTTCCTGTGTCCAACTGTACCTCTCATGGTTAGTCTGGATAGAACAAAAAATAATTATATGCAAATGAAAATAAGTATCTTTCTGTGAAAGCATTAAATCTTACCAAAAAAGGGAAATGTGAAAAGAAAAACTGAATATTTATGCAGTATATTACCAAATAAATTATCTATTGCAAAATATAGTTACATAATAATTTCTTAAAGTTAAAGTTATCAATGAAGCTTTGTCACTTTACGGTTTGAGTGTAAAAAGGATTTGCTGGATCTGATCCTATTTGAAAATGTCATTCAAGTATAATCGCACCCATTATTCTGATACAAAACAGACCCCCTTTTATGTAAAAAAAAAAAAAAAAAAAAATCATACAATTACGTTTTGGGCAAATAAGATTTTTTGCCCAGCTTTGGAGGATATACAAACAAATAGTTTTTATTTTACTTCTTTTATTATTATTATTATTATTATTATTATTATTATTATTATTATTATTATTATTATTATTATTATTATTATTATTATTATTATTATTATTATTATTATTATTATTATTATACATAATCTACATCAGCAGTTCCCAATTACTTTTGTTCATTACCCCCAATTTTTCAAAAATCGTGGCTAGCAGCAAGCTTGTTACCCCCGCATCATATCTATTATTTTGAACATGATTAATGTAAAACATACTTTTAGTTGGTTGAACCTTCCTTTATTTAAATATTATTGAAACAAATATATCAAAATGTACTATCACTTCTGTTGAAAAAAAAAGAAATGCATACATATAATAACATTGAAATTAAATGAGGAGTATATATATATATATATATATATATATATATATTCTTCTCCTTGTGGATTGTTTATGAAAAGAAATATGTTAAGCATCATGTTTCATAATAATGACTCCCAAAAATGTATGCTTTCAATGGCATTTTTTCTCCGTATGTTAAATGAGGGCTGGGGCATAATAACTTACGTCTCGGTCAATTTAAATGTGAAGACTATTTCAGATTCTAAGACCATTGTTTACGTTTGGAAGACTGATGGTGAGTTATTGCGCGTGTGTTGGTCTCAATCGCTTTGGGAAACTTTGTGTGCTTTTACAATGACGTATTTGTCAGCAGTTTTTTCAACCAAAACATTTCACGAATGTTTTACCAATCACCACCCCATTGTCTCTTCAGTTCCATCTTGAACACCGTGTGGTATGGATGTCCCATAAGATAGTGAGTTCTACCAATATTCAACAGACGACTACCAACGTTCGTCCTCTCAAATTTAAAGTAAAGAAAATTGTAAATAATATTTTAATAATGACCCACGGGGATGCACCGCTTGCCTGAACAGAGCAGTAGTAAAACTGTTTTACGAAATAGTTTCATAAGTTAGTGTTAATGCGCCATGTGTGAAGTTGTTTGGTTAAGGTTACGGCGGTCTTAGGAAGTAAGGATAAGGGTACGGCACTCAAAGGGAATTAAGTAGGGAAACCTCTGTTTAAAGAGGTAGGTAAGGAAGGATACGGCCCTTTATGGGGGTAGTCGTAGGGAGGGGGTAGCATCAACCCCGATAGGTGAAGATATGGCCTTTACTGTAGGTTAGGTTTGGTGGAGATGGTTAATCTCGCTGGCGATCCTGTGTTTGTTTTCCTTTTCAAATATGATTTTTAGCCTTAAGTTTTGAAGTTATAGTACTTTGGCGCACCTTACACAAATCATATATTTTTGCAACTGGTTAGCTTCTGTTTGTTATACATTTCTGACCATTATTATTGCTGTAAATCATTCGTTTTGCCATTTCCACACCCAAAAACCCGTTTCCCACTGGGGTCCCCTTAATCACCTTTAAATTAGGAGGTCCAGAACTCATAATCGGGTGGTTTGCCTCAATAAACATAGTCAGAAATGCATAAAAATAATATAGCTATCATGAAAATATATGGTTCATGTATTTGGCTAAAAATATAGTATCATATAGTTACACGTTAAAATAAACTATCTAATCCTGGGACTGATTTTGGTATTTTGACGAAAAAAGAAGAATTTCCCTTTAATGATAAATGAGCTTTATAAAAGGTGGACGAAATACATTATTATATCAAATAGCTTGTGTTTCTGATGTAAATTGTATTAAAGTTGAAACTACCACTTATTCGGAAATGCGATCCAAGAATGAGGCACCTTCTTACGCTAATATCAAACAAATAATCTTTATTGATATTGACGCCACTTGTAATTTCATAACGTTTTAAAGTTTTGCTTATAAGAATATCGTTATTTTTTCTTACTTTACATTTTATTTCTTTTAAATAAGATAAAGTATATGCGAAAAAATAACATAAAGTGCTTTTCAGTAAATGAAGACCAATAAACGAAACTAGTAGAAATCCAATTTTGGAATGAATCTTGGCGTGTGGAAGTTGCAGAAGAAAGATGATTAATTTCTTAACTACGGGAATCATAGCTAAACACATTTACTACTGAAACTATTTGGAATTGAAATGAAAAGTTTTAATGCGAATTATCATCAAGAGTTGAATTATAAGATTGCATAGGGGAA
>NC_090742.1:126274009-126276509 GCF_036898095.1 Palaemon carinicauda | reverse complement strand
AAAGGCAGAGTCAGTACGAAAGCACAATGTCGCTCTTTATGAAGGAGTAAAAGACATGTAGTTATTGTAAAGCGATGAAAATTGAGGAAGTATTCTGCACAAGTGTTTATTCCGTGAATCTGTGTCAGAAGTTATTTGTAGTAAGCACTTTATTGTCCATTGTTGGAAAAGACTTTAACAGTATAATATAAATGAATAGGCAGATTGAATATTGTAACAAGTCCCTTCTCCTTTAACCTGATGTAGCAACGTACCAACCGTGTGTCACACGATCGTACTTAATTTATTTTGTATATATTATGCTTGTATCTTCACTCTTCCCTCGCACTAAAAAGAACCAGAATAAAATTGTCTGCGTTTCGCCTCTGTAACATTGTCTATCTTGTGAACATGAAAATTTCTGTTGCCTTGGGCTTTTGTATATAAAGGAAAGTGTTCTATATCAAATTAACTCAGTTGCTTTCGTACTGCCTTCGAGTTCACAACCTTCTCTCGGCCGTCACATTGGTGACCCCAGAAGTCGACTCGCTCCCACCGCCTTCCTCCCCCACCCCCCTCGCCCCTCCATCGTTGGTACTACGACGGACTCTACGGAAGTTGGTGCTGCGGCTGGCCCATTAAAATTTTAACCATTCGCCAGCGGAGAGGCGTTTGCTTGGTTTCAGCGCGCAAAAGTCCAGTTTTGCATCAAGGACGTGACTCGCTTAACCACCAAAGCAGTTTATGTTCTCGCGGCGATACCCGAGGACACCTTCCCGGAAATATCCGATTGGCTTTGTGAACAAGGAGACACCCCAATAGCGTATGACGCCCTCAAAACATACCTTCTGCTGCAGTACTCGCCGTCGCCAGCCACCCGTATAGCAAAAGCTTTTTCAGCTCTCACAACAACCGTTGAGGGACCAAAGGGCTTCGCTTGCCCTCAGGGAAATGACCAGTATCGCTCGCCTTCAACCTGCCTCAGACGGCTCTCCTCATGAGGTGAACCTACTTCGTGCCCTTTGGATACGGCGTTTACCCGGACCTATACGCGCTGCCATACCTGATGTCGATAGTTTACCCATAAAGGACTAGATGACCAAAGCCGACGCCACTTCAAGACCTCCATCAACGCCACCACCATTGACGAAGAGGATGCCTATTCAACGTTAACCGAAGCTGACACGAATGCCGTAGGACATACACACCTACCCTGTGATGTGCCGAAGCAGTGACAAAGCCACCCACCACCCAACAATCGCTCGTGCCCCAACAAACGACTTCTACAGCCACTTACTACCTCCCATCAGCCGCAGTTTTGTTACTACCACTTCAGATTCAGGGCAACCGCGAAGAAATGTGCCGAGGATTGTCAGTGGCCAAAAAACGTGTAAGTAGGCCATCGCTCGTGGCGGTGGCCTCCTGTGTTTCTAATCTTTTCTTTTTACATGATGCAGGAACGGTCGTGCGATTTTTGGTAGACACGGGGGCTTGTTGTTCTCTTTTGCCAAGGAAACTCTTCAAGACACGACGTAGTCTGTCTACATCTGCCGACGTCCACTTGGTGGCTGCCAACGGATCTGCGATACCCAACTACGGTTACGAGAACCTCACATTATCTTTTGGAAACGGTAAATTCAATTGGAAGTTTCTTATTGCTGACGTCACATTGCCCATCTTCGGTGCGGATTTCCTCTCTCATTTCCACCTTCTGGTCGATGTCGCCCACCGACGATTGGTCAACGCAGACTCGTACTTGTCGACGCCTCTTCAACCCGCCCCCTCTAACCTCGCTCTCCACATTAACGCACCCACGAATGCCTACGCCCATCTCCTCACGTCGTACCCGGAGGTTTTCCGTCCAGAACTTCACCAAACACCCACTGCTCCTGCCAAGCATGCTATTTATCACCATATCAGGACTACGGGAACCCCAGTCTTCGCAAAATTCAGACGTCTGGCACTGGAACGATTGGCAGCCGTCAAACAGACATTCCCCGAAATGGAGGAAATGGGCCTTTGCCAAAGGCCTCCAGCCTATGGTCGTCACCCTTACACATCGTTCTGAAGAAAGACGGCTCCCTCCATCCGTGCGGGGATTACAGGCGCTTGAACATGCAAACAGAACCGGATCACTACCCCCTCCCAAACATTGCCGACGTGACCACCTACCTGCACAAAGCAAAGGTTTTCTCTACGCTTGACCTCCTGCAGGGGTATTATCAGGTGCCTATGAACCCAGAATACATCCCCAAGACTGCCTTCACCACTCCGTTTGGTACATACACCTTCAATTACTCCTGTTTTGGCCTTCGTAACGCTGGGGCCACGTTTCAACGTCTCATGGATGGCATCTTAGGGGACCTCCCTTTCTGTGTATGTTATGTGGACGACATACTTGTGTTCTCCTCCTCTAAAGAGGAACACCTCCGTCAACTGCGCATCGTGCTCAACCGTCTGCAACAAAACGGCCTTGTAGTTCGGTACGACAAGTGTACCTTTGTCGCCAACGAAGTGTCGT
>NC_090742.1:126241509-126266509 GCF_036898095.1 Palaemon carinicauda | reverse complement strand
TACCCCCTTGAAGGATCTCAGTTTGTTGAGGACCCTCAACAGAAGGTTGTGAGGAGGGAACAGATAAATCCTGGACCATCTGTTCCAGTCGAGGGACATCGCGTCCACTGCTTCCGCTAAGGGGTCCTCGTACGGGGACACGTACAGGGGCAACTTCTTGTTGTCTTTCGTCGCAAAGAGGTCTATCTGCAGTTCTGGGACTAGATTCAGAATGAAGGAGAATGATCCTGCGTCTAAGGACCATTCCGACTCTATCGGTGTGAACCTGGATAGAGCGTCCGCTGTCACATTGCGGACTCCTTGAAGGTGAACTGCCGACAGGTACCACTTCTTCTTTTCCGCCAATCGGAAAATGGCTAACATCACTTGGTTGAGAGGTGGTGACCTCGACCCTTGTCGATTCAAGCATCTCACAACCACCTCGCTGTCCATCACCAATCTTATGTGGATCGAGTGACGCGGGGAGACTTTCTTTAAGGTAAGGAGCACTGCCATAGCTTCTAGAAAGTTTATATGAAAGGTCCTGAATAGCTTGGACCAAGTCCCCTGGACTTTTTTCCGATGAGAGTGACCTCCCCATCCCTCCTTTGAGGCGTCTGAGTGAATCGTCATCGACGGGGGAGGTGGCTGAAGAAGAACCGACTTCTTTAGATGTCTGGCTTGGGACCAAGACCTGAGAAGAGTACGTAGCCGAGGCGGCACTGGTCTTCTCAGATCTCTTCGCGCGTTTGATGCATACCTTCTCCAAACTCCGGTTGCATCCTTTAGCTGTGCTCTTAGCACTGGGTCTGTCACTGAAGCAAACTGGAGAGAGCCTAGTACCCTCTCCTGTTCGCGTCTTGATATCCTTTCGGAATCTAGAAGTCTCTTGACAGAGCCCGCTATCTCCTTCCTTTTCTTCGTCGGGATGGAGAAACTGTGTGACAAAAGGTCCCAGTGGATTCCCAGCCGCTGGAACCTTTGGGATGGAGAAAGTCGAGACTTTTTTCTGTTGATCTTGAAGCCTAGGTACTCTAGGAACTGGATCACCTGACTGGAAGCTTGCAAGCATTCGGTCTCGGATGCTGCCCACACCAGCCAGTCGTCCAGGTAGGCTACTACCTGAATTCCCTTTAGGCGTAATTGTTTGAGAGCTGCGCTCGCAAGCTTCGTGAAAATCCTTGGGGCTATGTTTAGCCCGAATGGCATGGCTCTGAAGGCGTATAGTCTCCGTTGTAGCCTGAACCCTAGGTAGGGGGAGAGTCGACGGCTGATTGGAATATGCCAATAGGCGTCTGACAAGTCTATAGAGACTGAGTATGCCCTCTTGGGCAGTAAGGTCCTTATGTGTTGCAGTGTTAGCATCTTGAATTTGCAATTCACTATGAACTTGTTGAGTGGCGACAAGTCCAGAATGACTCTGAGCTTTTCCGAGTCTTTCTTGGGAACACAAAACAGCCTCCCTTGGAATTTGATGGACTTCACCTTTCGGATCACCTTTTTCTCCAACAGTTCTTGAACGTACTCCTCCAGAATGGGGGTGGAGTGTTGGAAAAACCGAAGGCACGGGGGTGGAGTGCTGTACCAGCTCCAGCCCAGTCCATTCTTGAGTAGGCTTTGGGCCCAGGGATCGAAGGTCCAGCGATCCCAAAATTTCATCAGTCTCCCTCCTACCGGTATCGTTTCACTTGGACTGCCGTCCTGAGGTCTTGCCTCCCTGACCACGACCACCTCTGAATCCCCTTCCCCTTGAGGGGCGCCTAGACGAGCCTCTGGCTGCTCCTCTAGGTTTTGCACGAAAGGAAGAAGACTGTCCTTCGAACATTGGGGTGAATGTGGATGACTGACCTGGCACAGCCTGGGGTACCCACTGAAAAGTAGTCGGGGTTTGTGCCACCATCTGGGGCACTGGAGGCAATGGCAATTGCAGTTGCTGTTGCTGTCTAAAAGGCTTGGCTGACCGAGACGGTAGCCTAGTCCTCATATTCTTCCTCTTTGGTTGAGGACCCTCATCCGGGGAAGATTTTCTTTTGATAGCCAGGCCCCACTTCTGGAGAAGGTTTCTATTCTCCACGGCGGCCTTATCAACAACCTCTTTGACCACATCGGTAGGGAAAAGGTCTTTTCCCCAAATGTTGGAGGAGATTAACTTCCTTGGCTCGTGTCTCACCGAGGCCCCGGTGAACACGAACTCCCTGCAAGCTCTTCTTGCCCTGACGAAGCTATAAAGGTCCTTCGTCACTGTGGCTAGGTGAGACTTAGCCACTACCATGAACATTTCATGGACCTTGGGGTCACTTGCCATCGTCTCAAGAGTAGTCTGATGAGACATTGAGGCAGCCAGTCTTTCTTTTGTCTCGAACTCTCTTCGTAAAAGAGAGTCGGACAGCTTGGGGAGGTCCTCGCCGAATTGCCGTCCGGCAATATCAGCCTCCAACTTTCCCACTGAGAATGTCAGATGGACATCCTTCCAGTCTTTGTGGTCCATAGGCAGGGCCAGCGACAAGGGTTTACACTCCTCCAGGGAGGGGCAAGGCTTGCCGGCCTCGACTGCCTTTAGGACAGCCGCAAACCCTTTCTGTAAAAAAGGGAAGGCTCTAGCAGGAGAGGACACGAAAGAAGGGAGCTTCTTGTTCAATGCAGCTACCTTCGAGTTAGAGAAGCCCCTCTCTTTCATCGAGGATGAAAGTAGGGCTTGAGCCTTAGCGTGGTCCATAATTATGACCTCCTTCGGCTCTGTCTCCTCCCTTGAAGCTGGTTCTTTTCTCAGCCGGACATAGCAGTCCGGATATGATGCCTTGCTGGGCCAAAATTCCACCTCCTCTAGTGGAACTGAACCCAGCTTATCCGAGATGCCGATCTTTCCAGTCGTCATTGGCATGTGCTCAGCATACCTCCAGGGGTTAGCATCTGAGCATACGGGAAGGTCTTTCACATTGAGCCCTTTCCGGGGTCCACGTGATTCTGACAGGGACTGCATACGCAGTTCCATAGCAGCCGCCTTCTCCTGATTCTCCTTCTGCATTTGTTGGATCATTCCAACAATCGAAGAGAGGGCCTGTCCCAGTTCTACTGGGAGACCGGCCGATGTTGAGGGGATAGGATCCGGAATCTGAACCGGAATAGCCGACACCTCGTCGACCTCATCCTCTACGACATCCGGGGTTTGAACTTCATCCTGACCTTCTGCCAGGAGGTCTTGTTCCAAACGTTCGTCCAGGTCAGACATCCTGTCATCTAACTGGATGTCTTGCATCGCAACTGCGACTTCCACGTCCACCTGGACTTGATCTTGAGGGATCTCCTCTTGAGGCTGGGGAATCACTGCATCAGCTGATGCCTGGGGAAAAAGATACGCCCTCATCTTCTCACTTGGAAGATAAGGGCCAGAGGTGTTCTTCTTGAAGCCCCTTACCCAAGTACGAAGCTTTTCCCTTGCTATATCCCTTGATTCCGCCGTTCTAGGGGAATCAAAAGCCTCAGTAATCAGGTTAGTGCATACAGTACATACCTGAGGGTCCCAATACTGGAGATCATCCTTGGAGACAGCGCATGCTGCATGTCTCCTACAACACTCATGTCCGCAGAGGTTCTTGCTGCGGACATTGCAGAAAACACTTCCGCACTTCGGAGGGTCCTCCTGTAAAGAGAAGAAATTTCCATGAGTATCAAGTGAACTATGTATCACTGGATATGCATAGTATAGCATAACAATTCATAAAGGAAAGACACACACTTGTGTTTCCCTCACAACCCATTGTTGCAGCCTTCCAGATAATAAAATCAAAAATGGTTTATCTCTTCTAGAGTAACCAATGCAAGGTTTCCAGAGGAAACAGGTGGAGCTCACACCTAAGCAATGATTTTAAAATCCTGGATAATAGACAGGGAAGAACTCAGCTTCCTATCTGAGGGCAACAGCAAAGGGGCGTGCAAGAAAACACAATAGTGTTAGAAGACACAGTGCTGTACCAAAACCCTTACTATAGTTTTCCTCTTACTGTATATGCTATACAGAAGAATACTAGTACAGTATAGGGGGATGTGTGCCGGCCTGCCTTTGCCGGCCGGCACACACCACAACTAGCTTTAAAGTATACTACTTAACATCTATAGGGCGGCAGCACTCTGGTTCAAATGCCTGTGCCGGTCGGCAGCAAATGCCGGCCGGTAACAGCTAGTGTTGGCCGGCAATGGCTGCCGGCCAGCAACTACACAAGGTAGTACCCAGCTGCCGGCCACACTCTTGGTGACCGGCAGACAAGGGCAGACATAAGCCGGCCGGCAAAGGTACAAGACCGATGCCAGCCGGCAGCAAAAGAACCAGAGGACTACACCTGCCCGGCTGCCGGCCTCATAGGCCGGCAGCCGGGACAGGTACAGCACTTAGAAGAAAAATTGAATGGATGCCGGGATTAGAGTGTACACAACCTCCAAGCCCGGCAACCAAAAGAGTGCATATAAGGAAGGGGAGAAACTAATTCAGGCTTCCTTGACCCATGCCGTCCGGCTCTGCCGGCAGGCATGGATGAGGGACCAAGAGAGGTCCGGGTAGCACTCGAAAACATAAGACCCTTGCCGGCCAGCAGCTCTGCCGGCCGGCAAGGGGCTGAGTCAATTCCACATCCTAACCTATACTAGGTCCAGAAGTAGAACGACGTACAGTACAGTAAGACCCCTGCCGGCCAGCTCTGCCGGCCGGCAAGGGGCTGAGTCAATTCCACATCCTAACCTATACTAGGTCCAGATGTAGAACGACGTACAGTACAGTATGAAGAAAGAGGGGGAAGGGACCAGAGGGTCCTGCCAACCTTGCTTTAGTGACAGATCACCCGCAGCCAAGAAACTTATCTTAGCCTAAGGGAGATCTAAGGGGAAAGGCCAGCAATATTTGCCAGCTTCCAGAGCACCAAAGCAAGGAAGGCGTTGCTACTCCCAAGGGAAGAACTTATCCTCCCGCGAGAACAACAACAGGACTAGTCTGGTAGATCACAAAAGAAGGAATCATATCCACAGAAACCTTCGGTAGTGACCTAAGGGAGCTAAGCTCCCTTTGTATGTGTTATTTCAGCGAGGGGGACTCAGCCCCAAGCCAGACAACACAGACTCAGACTAAAAACTCTGTTGTTCTGTCCCTCTTGAACCATAACTACAGGAACAGGAAGGTACAGTAACACCTTAATATAGTTTTATCGAAAATAAATTCGGAAAACACCACTTAGGGATAAGCCCAAGGCTTAAACAGAGGGAAAGGGATTGCATACCTTCTCCGAAGAAAAGAAAGCAACCGGGGAGTATGATAAAGTATACTAAGGCTCCATAAGCAACTAGCCTAGGCACCAAGAGAATCGATTACCTAATTCACCGAAACTCACTCGTATACTATCTTGGAAATATTCCACACAGTCTAAAATGTATAAAATATAGCCTAAAGCTTCAATAAAATTTTAATTACACTCGGAAAAACCATAATCATGCATGAAGTACTAGGACCAAACGACTAGGCTACATGGCCTAGCGTAGGCCAGAATGGCGAATACTTCGCCAAATACTACTAAGCACGAAAGGAAATCCTATGTAATGCTAAATAGCTAAAATTTATTAAAGCAAAACAACCAGGAATGTCGCTCTGACTAACTAACTTATACCTAGCTAGCGACAGCGTCCAAGACGCCTCTGATAGGCTACGGCTCTTGTATCAAAGATTAATCCTATTAATCACTCAAAATTTTACCAAGAGCCTACATTTATACATAACAGACACTATACTCAACTTATCAGAGGCCGACGAAGACGAAGAAGCCATGAAAAGTCGAATAAATCCAAGATTTGCGAGAAAAACAGGAAAAAACACCGAGTTGTTAAGCTACGCAAAAAGGAATGCAGATGGCGCCAGGATTGGCGCCAGGCACGCATACGAATCGGAGGATAGGGAAGCCTTGGGAGCGGCTCCCCTTTTTCTTTCCCGAATTCGTATCTCGCCAATCACCACCTACGAGACGAAATCTCTGTCCAGGATGTAGATTGCCATGTGGCGTGTCTAGAATACGTCCTCTGATATGTCGCGATATCCCTTTCACGAGGGATACTCGCTCCAGGAGTTAGAATTCTGGTACCTTAAGGTAAATTCTCTGGGAATATCGCCGTAGTTGTAATATACCCTAGGAAGCTACCCTATAGGAACTTCCATCAGGACGACATGGCTTGAGCCCAAATATATATATATATATATATATATATATATATATATATATATATATATATATATATATATATATATATATATATATATATATATATATATATATATATATATATATATATATATATATATACTATTAAGAACCAAGCTACAACCCTAGCTGCAAAAGCAAAATGCTATAAGCCCAAGCGTTCCAATAGAGAAAAATAGCCCAGTGAGGAAAGGAAATAAGGAAATAAATAAATGATGAGAATAAATTAACAATAAATCATTCTAAAAACCCTAACAACGTCAAAAGAGATATGTCTTATATAAACTATTCACAATGCTAAAAATAGATATATCATATATAAACTATAAAAAGACTCATGTCAGCCTGGTCAGCCAAAAAATATTTGCTCCAACTTTGAACTTTTGAAGTTCAACTGATTCAACTACCCGATTAGGAAGAACATTCCACAACTTGGTAACAGCTGGAATAAAACTTCTGGTATACTGTGTAGAATTGAGCCTCATGATGGAGAAGGGCTGGCTATTAGAATTAACTGCCTGCCTGGTATTACGAACAGGATAGAATGTATCTGTATATGTGTACCAGTATGTGTACACGTATGTATATGTCTATTTATACATTATGCATGTTTGTGTATGAATGCCTGTCTGTATATACGTATGTATGTCTTTTTTAACATTTATATATAGATGTATTTTATATATAAACTGCTTTTTCTTATGTATTTATATAGAAAAGACTACCGTTATTCATATAAATAAACTGTATTGAAAGTCAAAAACAAGAATTTACCGGTCACCAGAAATATATACATACATACATACATACTTACACACACACACACATATATATATATATATATATATATATATATATATATATATATATATATATATATATATATATATATATATATATATATATATATATATATAGATATAGATATAGATATAGATATAGATATAGATATAGATATAGATATAGATATAGATATAGATATAGATATAGATATAGATATAGATATATATATATATATATATATATATATATATATATATATATATATATATATATATATATATATATATAATTGAACACAATAACACACATATGTAACATCTGAAGATATCCATGCTAAAAGTGTCACCAGTCACTACGCTACTATTCGCTGGTATACAAAACAAAGTGTGTAACACTAAAAACAACCGGAACCACCTTTTGCGACGTACAAAACCACCGCAGCTCGAGACGAGGCTTGATCCCGGCCAATACTGTTCAGGAGTCTGGTCACGGGTGCCTCCTCCCACCCACGATAGGATCGGTTTCCCGATCGTACCTGTGGTGTCTATAGTGCATAAACACTGGACCATCTGCGACGCGAACAGCGGTACTCACACACAGATGTCCATCCTATCGTAAAACTTTCTCTGGAGCCTAATCCAGGGAGATGCCTTATCTTTGGAGTTGGCGAGAACCAGGTGGAGCTTCTTCGTCGCACACTGAACCAATGACATGGGGGGGGGGGGGTGGGGGCCAATGTAGTAGACGGTAGGATAAGCGTCTCCAATCGTCTAGCTGAGTCGGTTCTTATTGGTTCAGTAAACGCTGATGGATGTGATATAGGTTTATTCCAGAAAACCCCACCTGACAAACAAATAATCAATAATATACAAATTGTCAGATAGATACACATATACACACTTTAGTGACTAGAGTATTAAAACAACATAGCATAGAATAGTTATCACAATTATCATTAGCAATATTATATTAGGTTTCAAGATATATGTTCTGCAAAGCACTCGACACAGACTATTTGGGATTTTAACAATTGCAATGTTCTATTTAACAATGGCAATTAAACGGAACAATAATAATAGATTAAATGCTGGACATTATAGAAATCCAATCGGAATGCATATATTTCACAATACACCTCAAAGCACACACTCGTACTGACATGTAAAGAATATTTGGGAAATATTCCACTTTATAACCGTAGTATGGCGTAGGCTAACATATAAAGCCTGACAAACCTGGGGGCAACAGGCAGAGACGCCCTCGAGATGGTGTTGGCCCGCGCTAAGTGTTCACGCTGCGAGGACCAAAGACCGAATAACAAGATTTGGGTTTCAAAATTCTCGCCAGTAACCATGCTTGGTTACTGTAAACACAAACATGTTAACGAGGTGTACTCCGCAGTTAATTAATTAGTCTTAACTATAGTTATGACGACGGTATAGAATTTGGAGTACTATATTGAAACTTAGCATTTCCCACTAAATGAGATTAAATGAGGTTTATTGCCATTGATTTCTTAAAATACCTACTAGCTCTCCTGAATATATGCTTGAATAAAAACCTAGAGGGAGCTAATACATTAACAGACATGGACATTTGGATGAATCACATTAAAAGTTAACTAAGACGATACATACAAGAACACACACATTATATTTATTCCTGTTACATACTCCTCCCTTTCGAGAAAGTGTCGTCCCGACATTTGTAAAGGAGTATGTACCTAAATACATGGACATATGGTTGAGTAACTGGTAACATATCAAAATTAGCTGTATAAATTAGAGTTCATAATAGTGTTTAATCAGACTAGGGCTCCTCCAAAATAGCACAGACGAGCTTGCTCAGCATGTTGACCCTGTTGGCAACTCTTGAAGGATACACAGAATGAGACATCTGTACCAACCGGGTGTCACACGATCGTACATAAATTATTTTGTATATATTATGCTTGTATCTGTGCTCTTCCCTCGCACTAAAAAGAACCTGAATAATCATGTCTCCGGTTTTCCTCTGTAACATTGTCTGTCTTGTGAACATGAAAAAGCCTGTTGCCTCGAGGTTTTGTATATAAAGGAGAGTATTCTATAATAAACGAACTCAGTTTATTGCTTCCTGCCTTTGAGTCCTAACCTTTCTCTCGGTCCGTCACATTGGTGACCCCGAAAGTCGACTCGCTTCCACCGCCTTCCACCCCCACCCCCTCGCCCCTCCATCGTTGGTACTATGGCGGTCTCTACGGCATTTGGCGCTACGGCCGCTCCATTCAAACTTTCATCGTTTGCCAGCAGAGAGGCTTTTGCTTGGTTTCAGTGCGCAGAAGTCCAGTTTCACACCAGGGGGATGACTCGCTCAATCACCAAAGCAGATTATGTTCTCGCGGCGATACCCGAGGACACCTTCCCAGAAATATTCGACTGGCTCTGTGAACAAGGAGACACCCCAATAGCATATGACGCAATAAAAACATACCTTCTGCAGCAGTACTCGCCGTCGCCAGCCGGCCATATAGCAAAGCTTTTTCAGCTCTCGCAACAACCTTTGGGGGACCAAAGGGCTTCGCTTGCCCTCAGGGATATGGCCAGTATCGCTCGCCTTCAACATGATGTGAACCTACTTCGTGCCTTTGGATACGCCGTTTGCCCGGACCTACAGTATACACGCTGCCATACCCGATGTCAATAGTTTACCAATAAAGGACTTGATGACCAAAGCCGACGCCCTTATGGACAGCCACTTCAAGACCTCCATCAACGCCTCCACCCCTAACGAAGAGGATGCCTATTCAAGGTCAACCGAAGCTTAAATGAATGCCGTAGGACATACACGCCTACCCTGTGACGTGCCAAAGCAGCGAAAAAGCCGCCCACCACCCACCAATCGCTCGCACCCCAACGAACGACTTCTACAGCCTCCTACTACCTCCCATCCATCGCAGTATTGCTACTACCACTTCAGATTCGGGGCAACCGCGAAGAAATGTGCCAAGGATTGTCAGTGGCCAAAAAATGTGTAAGTAGGCCATCGCTCGTGGCGGTGGCCTCCCGTGTTTCTAATCTTTTCTTTTTACAGGATGCAGGAACGGGCGTGCAATTTTTGGTAGACATGGGTGCTTGTCGTTCTCTTTTGCCAAGGAAACTCTTCAAGGCATGACGTAGTCTGTCTACATCTGCCGACGTCCGCTTGGTAGCTGCCAACAGATCTGCGATACCCACCTACGGTTATGAGAACCTCACATTATCGTTCGGAAACGGTAAATTCAATTGGAAGTTTCTCGTTGCTGACGTCACATTGCCAATCCTCAGTGTGGATTTCCTCTTTCATTTCCACCTTCTGGTCGATATCGCCCACCGACGATTGGTCAACGCAGACTCGTACTTGTCGACACCTCTTCAACCCGCCCCCTCTAATCTCGCTCTCCACATCAGCACACCTACGGATGCCTACGCCCACCTCCTCACGTCGTACCCGGAAGTTTTCCGTCCAGAACTTCGCTAAACGCCCACGGTTCCTGCCAAGCACGCTATTTATCACCATATCAAGACGGCGGGACCCCCAGTCTTCGCAAAATTCAGACGTCTGGCACCGGAACGATTGGCAGACGCCAAACAGACTTTCGCCGAAATGGAGGAAATGGGCCTTTGCCAAAAGGCCTCCAGCCCATGGTCGTCTCCCTTACACATCGTTCTGAAGGAAGACAGCTCCCTCCATCCGTGTGGGGATTACAGGCGCGTGAACATGCAAAGAGAACCGGATCACTACCCCCTCCCAAACATTACCGACGTGACCTCCTACCTGCACAAAGCAAAGGTTTTCTCTATGCTCGACCTCCTGAAGGGGTATTATCAGGTGCCTATGAACCCAGAAGACATCCCCAAGACTGCCATCACCACTCCGTTTGGTACATACACCTTCAATTACTCCTGTTTTGGCCTTTGTAATGCTGGTGCCACGTTTCAACGTCTCATGGATGGCATCTTAGGGGACCTCCCTTTCTGTGTATGTTATGTGGACGACATACTTGTGTTCTCCTCCTCAAAAGAGGAACACCTGCGCATCGTGCTCGACTGCCTGCAACAAAACGTCCTTGTAGTCCGGTACGACAAGTGTACCTTTGGCGCCAGCGAAGTGTCGTTCTTAGGGCACCGCATCACTCCTGAAGGAGTCCACCGCCTCTCTGAGAAGGTAGAAGCCGTTCAGGACTTCCCCGTGCCCTTGACCGTCAAAGCTTTGCAGGAATTTTTGGGCATGATCAACTATTATCACCATTTTCTGCCAGCCATTGCCGCCACTCTTGCTCCCCTCTACGCCTCCCTCAAGGGCAAGCCAAAGGACCTGTAGTGGTTTCCCCTTCAAGATGCAGCCTTCTGCAATGCAAAAAAGGCCCTATCAACTGCTGCGGCTCTCACTTTTCCTATCCTACATGCCCCTTTCCTTCTCTCCACCGATGCCAGCGACGTCGCTATTGGTGCAGTACTCGAGCAGGTGGTCAACGGCTCGCCCCGCCCATTGGCCTTCTTCAGCAGAAAACTGTCCAAGGCAGAATTGGGTTATTCTACCTTCGATCGAGAATTGCTGGCGGTGCACTTGGCTGTCCGTCACTTTCGTCATTTCTTAGAAGGTACGCCCTTCGTCATTCGCACAGACCACATGCCTCTGGTGCAAGCCTTCACTCGACAGTCTGACGCCTGGTCCGCCCGTCAACGCCGACATCTCTATGCCGTTGCTGAATACAATTGCACCCTTCAATACGTCCCTCCGTTGGGAAGACTTTCCCCTCGAAGACTCCAACACCACCCTCCTCTGTGACGTCAGTACTGGTAGACCGCGACCTTGGATTCCTGTTCCCATGCGACGGCAGGAGTTTGATTTCATTCACGGCCTTTCACATCCCTCGTGCTATTCTACTGCACAGCTGCTGAAGGCAAAGTTCATTTGGCACGGCATTTCTAAGGATGCTAAGGACTGGGTCCGCGCCTGTACCTCTTGCCAAACTTCCAAATTACATCGACACACGGATTCCGGAGTGGGCACCTTTCCTCAACCTCAGCGTCTTTTCGCACACATTCACGTCGACGTTGTAGGCCCCCTACCCACATCACAAGGACATCGTTACCTGTTTACCGTCATCGACCGCTGCACTCTTTAACCTGAAGCCATTCCCATGGAAACTGCAACGTCTGCCTCATGTACATCTGCCTTACTCTCTGGATGGATTTCAAGATTCGGTATCCCTGAGCATATTACTTCTGACAGGGGAACCACTTTCACCTCTCAATTGTGGACATCATTAGCGAATCTCCTGGGCATCACCCTACATCAGACAACGGCCTACAACCCCGCTGCCAACAGAATGGTTGAACGTTTCCTTCGCACCCTCAAAGCAGCTTTGATGTCCCGCTGCAAGGATTGCAATTGGTTTACTCAGCTTCCCTGGGTCCTCCTGGGACTAAGGACCACTCATAAAGACGCCCTCGACGTCTCGGCAGCTGAAATGGTGTATGGCGACCCGTTGGTCGTCCCTGCCGGATTTTTTCCTTCTACAACCTCCTCAGATGATCTCCAGTGCATACGTCACGTTGTGGGAAAATTTACTCCATGCCACCAGACTTACAAGCCCCCAGTGAAGCATCACATACCAACAGACTTGCACTCTGCAACGCACGTTTTCCTGCGCAACGACACTAGCAAGCCACCGCTAACGCCCCTTTAAACGGGCCCTTTCTTTGTGATCCGACGCAGTCTGAAACCATTCCTACTAACCTTTCGTGGCAAAGAAGACTGGGTCTCCATTGATCGTCTAAAACCTGCTTATCTTCTGCCAGATGACCCACCTACAATTCGCCTCTCTAGATCAGGGCGCCCTATTTAACATGTACAGTATATCAATTTTAGGGGGGGAGCCATGTACCAACCGTGTGTCACACGATCGTACATAAATTATTTTGTATATATTATGCTTGTATCTGTGCTCTTCCCTCGCACTAAAAAGAACCTGAATAATCATGTCTCCGGTTTTCCTCTGTAACATTGAGTGCCTTGTGAACATGAAAAAGCCTGTTGCCTCGAAGTTTTGTATATAAAGGAGAGTATTCTATAATAAACTTACTCAGTTGATTGCTTCCCGCCTTTGAGTCCTAACATTTCTCTCGGCCAGTCACACATCTCATATACCTCGGGATGCAACCACCGTGGAGTCCGGCACTGTCGAGTTGACCGACGAGGGGGAGGAATAGATTCTTCAGAACCTAGAGCTGCAGATTCCTCGGGCTCCTCTTGGGATGAAGCCTCTGAACTCTCTGGATCAGCAGCTGGCATAACTGGTTCTTCAAATACCTAAATTTATTCCTCACTCTCTTCCAGAGCAGACCGAATATCTGGCATGACGTCAGGAACAGGAACTGGGGGTTCCACAACTGGCTCTGCTGGTTGAGGTGGACTACTTCGAGGCATTAGAATGGGACGCTTTCTTGGAGTAGGGACGGGCTCGGGTCAGAGGCGAGGGTGAAATCGTATGCCAGACTTTAAATCATCAGAATCATTTGATGAGTCAGTGGTATTGGCTACAGGAGTATCTACACTGGTCATAGATGAATTATCCGTTGTTTTGCTCTCTACTGAGATGTCATCTGTCCGGTACTCTATTGCACTGCTCAAGGGAAGCAGCAAGTTCCGATGTAGAGTCTTCTTTGGTCCCTTCTTGTCTACAGGCTGGACAACATAGACGGGAACTTCGGAGTTGGGATGACTGATGACAACATACACATCTGGTTGCCAGCGGTCCGCTAATTTGTAGGTCCCTGTGAAGGCCACTTTAGTGATGAGGACTTGATCTCCTTCCCGGAGAACAGCAGAACGAGCATGCAGGTCATAATTTTTCTTCTGTTTAGCCTTCTTGTCGGTACTATATGCTGATGCTAACTCGTAAGCACTATGGAGGGACTTCTCCAATTGACTGATGTAGTCTTTCTGGGACTGTGCTGCCCGTTGAGCAGGCAGGACCTCATCCAGACCAAAGTGAAGATCTTCGGCGAGGCGCGGTGACTGTCCGAACATTAAATAATGAGGCGAAAAGCCTGTTGTTTCATGCTTGGTAGAGTTGTATGCATGGACCAATGATGCAACCTGTGTCTTCCAATTCTTCTTTTGTTCAGGCTTCAGCGTACCCATCATGTCGAGGAGTGTGCGATTGAAACGTTCACACTGGCCATTCCCTTGAGGATGATACGGTGTGGTACGAATTTTCCCGATACCCGCCAGATTGCAGAGTGACTGAATCACCCTGGACTCGAAGTTGCGACCCTGATCTGAGTGTAGCCTTTAAAGGAAACCATAATGACAGATGAAGTTTTCGAGCAGAAACTTGGCTGTGGTTGATGCTGTCTGATTCTTGCATGGATAGGCTTGGGCGTACTTTGTAAAGTGATCGGTGATGACAAGGATGTTTTCCCCTCCACCTTTCGAAGACTGTAACTTTAGATAATCCATGCAGACTAACTCAAGAGGTTGTGATGAGCTGATATTCACCAAAGGAACACGTTGGTTGACGGCGGACTTCCGTCTGATGCAAGGCAGGCATCCCTTGATGTAATTAGCAACTGCTGTTGACATACCAGTCCAGAAGAAACGGTCTTGAAGAAGAGAGAGTGTTCGATCACGACCGAGATGACCGACTTCCTCATGACATCCTTCCAAGGCCCACTGTACGACCTGACGCTTCGGCAAACCATGGACGTGTGTGTTCCGGATCAAGATTCCATCTTCCAAGACAAGATGATCCCTCTCCCTCATCAGTTGCTTAACTGCCAAAATGTTTGAGGAACATTTCTCTGAAGACTTCTCTCCTAGCCGACTGATGACTTCCACGAGATGGGGATCTTCTCTCTGGGCTAACCTCCAGTCTTCCTTGGTCATACTATGGAGACCATCCGTGGGCAGGCTAGATACCTGGCACTGTTGAGAACAGCAGATTGACTCCACAACTGGAACATCCTCTTGGACAAAAGCAAATACGGCATCAACAACTAGACTGGACACCTTTTGACAAATGGAACTTGGCCACTGGATACGAGATAGGGCATCAGCATCCACGTTAGTTTTGCCACTCCGATACACGATGGAGAAATTGTAATTGGCCAACTGAGCAACCCAGCAGAACTGAGGACATACGTGAGAGGGTTGTTGTCTGTATAGGCAGTGAATTGGGCTTCATACAGTCATGAAACTTTTCACAGACGGCCCACTTTAACGCGAGAAACTCTAACTTGTGTGCAGGGTAGTTCTTCTGGAGTTCTTCAATCCACGAGAGGCATAAGCAATGACGCGTTCCTGACCTTCCTGCTGTTGATAGAGGATTGCCCCTAAGCCCTTAGAACTGGCGTCGGTATGGAGAACAAATGGCTGTTTGTAGTTAGCAAACCCCAACAGTGGCGCAGAAGTAACACGGGCGATTAACTCGTCAAAAGCCTCCTTGTGCTCTTCCTCCCAATGGAATGAGGCAGGTGGTTTCCAAGTTTTCCCACCATGGACCTTTATAAATGGCCTTCTGTCAGCCGATGCAGCGGACGAGCAATACGGGCGAAGTCTTGCACAAAACGACGGCAATGGCCGACAAATCCCAGGAAACTCTGGGCATCATTCATAGACTTCGGAATGGGCCAGGACTGAACACTGCTGATCTTCTCGGGATCTGTGTGGATACCCCTCTCGGAGACTACATGACCAAGGTACTTGATCTCCCGGGCAAAGAGATGACATTTCGAGGGTTTGAGCTTTAAACCAGCCTGCTGCAAGCGTTCAAACACAGCTTCCAACCTGACCAGGTGTTCTTCAAACGTAGACGAATAAACGATGATGTCGTCGAGATACAGTAGACAATACGTGAGGTACAAGTCACCCATACAATGCTCCATAAGTCGTTGAAAGGTAGCTGGTGCATTTGTGAGAACAAATGGCATCCTGTTACACCCCCAGAACCCTAGGTTACCAACGGTGGACGCAGTCTTGTGCTCGTCTTCCTCGGCCAACTCTACTTGCCAGTACCCACTCTTCCAGTCCAAAGTACTAAACCACTTGGCACCATGCAGGTTGTCGAGCGTGTCATCGATGCGTGGCAAGGCATAAGAATCCCTGATGGTTAAGGAGTTGAGCTTTCGCAAGTCCAGACAGAAAAGAAGCGACTTGTCCTTTTTACGGATGAGCACTATATTGGATGAGTAGGGACTCTTAGACTCGCGAATAACACCAAGATCAAGCATCTCCTGGATATGCTTACGGACCTCATCAACCATGGCTGGGGGGATGCGCCGATGTCGCTTTTTAAAGGGTTGATCATCCTTCAAGTTGATTTGTTGTTGTACATGTTGTGTACGCCCAAGGTCCAGGTCGTGCAGCGAAAACACTGACTTCCAATTCTGGATCATCCTCCAAGCTTGGGCTACTTGGTCTGGAGACAAATGCTGTGATAGGTCAAACTTGGCCAAAAATGCATCATCATCCATTTTTGAACCATGACCCACTGTTGTAGACGGCGCCGGTTGGGAACCAGGAGTAGGCGCAACGGATTGCTGCACCAGGTCTACATTAGGCAACTCGCACCACACTGTCTTCGGGCAGATGGTCACCTTGTTGGAAAAGTTAACGATTTCCACAGGAATCCGGCTAGTAGAAGTCCCAGGCTGAACCATGGTGTTGGCTGGGGTCACCACCAAACCGCCGGGGAGAGACTATCGGGATGGATCTTCCATTGCCACTAAGGTAGGTGCGGACAGTACACTGAACCGACTAAAACTATGAACCAATCGGCGACCCTCAGCAGGGATGATGATGGGCTTGGTGGTCCTTACAGAGCCCAAACTCTGAACAGTCGATATAATGGTTTGCTGTTTCACCATGGCCTTGAATGCCATCTTCCAGGGAGCAGACAACCTGTCTAGACGAGTAGGTTCCCTGCAGTCTGCTTCACATCGGCTTAATATGTTCGTACCTACGAGAACGGGTACTTGACGATGATATTCAGTGTTGCGGACCACGAGCATTAAGGTATCGAGGCTAAGATCTAGGTCCGGAAATCGAAAGCTGACTTCGACATAACCGAGATACTTGAGGATGGTTCCATCAGCAATCTTCACCCGAAGCAATTCTTCCAGGGAATAGACCTCCAAACCAAGCTGTTGCTGAAACTGCTGAGATATGGTGCTCAGCATGGATCCGGAGCCGAGTAATGCAGTAACATCCTCACCTTCTACGGAAACATCTACTTCACAAGATGGGCCAACCAACCGATCAATGACGGGGCGCTCCCTGTCGGCACCCAGCATATGCCCTATTATGCTGGATTTTACCCATTTAAAGGACACTCGGCCCTGATGTGTCCAGGCTGACGACACTTGTAGCATATGCCCCGAAAGGGGGGACAGGTTGACTCTCATGCTGTAGAGGACTGGTCAACTGAGCGGCTGCAGGAGCCCTGTCCTCTGCCTCGACATCCACGACCCAGACCACGTCCCCTCCCAGACTCCAGTAACTTCTGCAGGGCCTCGACCTGTGTCTGCAAGACGTCCATCTTTTTAATGACGTTCTTTTGTGATTGGGATATAGGTGGTGATACTTGCTGAGACTGGATGGACTTTGATGATGAAGATCGTTCTAGCTCTATGACCCGCGCCGAAATGAGCATGTTCTCAAAGGACACACCTATGTCCATCTGGTAACGAAAGGACATCTTCATCGATGGGGACTGAAAGCCGGACCAGAACTTCTTGTGGAGCATCTTGGATGCATGCTCTTCAGACATCATGGATGGATCACTAAGGACAATCTGGGACATCAAATCCTCGAGTCTGCAAGCCCACGATACCACGGTCTCTTCTTTCTTCTGGGCCACTAACCAGAAATGACCAAGAAGCTCGTCAATGGGGAGAACATTACCGAAGCGATGATCCAAATGTTGCAGCAACCGTGCAACTGAACACTGACCTGAGACATGCAGGAGGACCTCCGCGGTAGGACCTTTGAGTGACCGACGGATGGCTTGTAGGATTTCCGGCTCGGAGTACACATCCAGAGCAACTAACGCTTCCACTTCTTGCTTCCATAGCGAGTAGCTGACACCAGACTTGGAATGGTCACCAGTGAAGTGGGATGATATCTTGCATTCCGCATGACTAAGCCGAGGATATGGCATTGGACTCTACTGGGTTGCAGGTCCTGAGCATGGGCTAGCGTAAGTTTCAACAATGGGCCCAGGTGACGCAGCGCCATCGGACTTGTTCACTAATTGCGAAGCGATCTTCTTCCTCTCGGACAAAGGCAAGTCCTGGTGTAACGCCACGATCGTCTGGATTTGTGTTGAACCTGGGACCTCCTTCGACTCATTCTGCAGCTCCTCTTGCTGTATCATACCAGCGACTTGCATCTCTCGGTCGAACGGCAACGCCTGAACAGTGAGGGGACTGTCCATAAACTTCCAACTGGTAGCTCTGGTTCTGCATGCAGTTGCTTCTTCCGCAGTGCGGAACACTAGAATGGCATGACATGTGCCCAGGAATACAAATTCAGGCTCGTCATGAAGTTGTTTCCGCAGGTAGGCACGGACTTCTTCAGTAGGAAACTCGGCTGGTAAACCACGCACCAACACACTACGTTGGCGGACCATCCTGGGCGAGAACTAGTAGACAAAGACTTGAGCCAATCTAGAGTGATGACAAAGAGTTGAAGAACACAAAGGCGAACGTGCAACCAACAAGTTCCACAACCGGAGAACCAGCACACAAACACTACTACTTTTACAGCCGGGCGGACACAGAAAAAAAAATTGTGACGTCTAAGTCAACGTGTAAGCCCCCGGCCAAAATATCACCTGAATTATACTGTAGTCTAAGTTACAATAACAGCAACATATTACAAGTATTATAGGAACCACAAAAGTACAAATTAAGTTCACCAAAGTCACATTAATAACACGCAAGTAAATTACAACCGGTCATAAACAATTTTAGAACAAAAAAAAAATATCTAGGTCAATATGTACTAGCAAATGCTTTGAGAACATACTAAGTTAAAAGAAGTTTAGATGCACCACAATTTGGAAGACAAATTTACTGGAATGCGGTCAGTATAATTTGGAAAAAGCAACATCTTTTACTGAAATTCCAAGTTAAATAAATCTAAAAAAAAAAAAAAAAACTGATAATTACTACCAAGTAAGCATTCCACAATTTAGAAAACCACACACTCAAATGCCAAAGTACCAAATAATATAATTATTTACCTATTATTATTTTGAACTAATTTAATCTAATTAATTTCATCTATCAGACAAGCCAAAACTATTTTGCTTTCAAGTACAAATCCCTTCTCACAAGTCCTACTATTACAGAATGGATTATACTTCAATAATTCAACAAGTACCACGACCAAGTTTGTCTAATTACAATTATCACACTACTAACATTTTAAATGACGGTTACAAGGAGCTGAGAAGGTCAAGGGTAGGTCAAAGGCTGAAATAACACAAGTAGACTACAGCGTTGACAAATATCTAAGCTGAAATTTCATTACACAACTAACAACTTGGAATAAGCTATTTCCAAAAATGTATTACTTTACAATTTGGAAAAAAAAAAAACCTTTACACAAATCTTTACTCAGTAATTTAATTTGATACACTAATAACAGGCACTAATGTACTCAATACCACAGATTAATATTGTCATGTATCACAAGCTAACAGCCAAAAAAAAATTCCCTTATCAGTTCATTCACAACAAACGTGTGAAAAAACGCCTGGCATATAACCACCACAATTAATATTGTCCATTCAGAGTCAAGACATAACCATGCACGGCGCAGGCAAAAGTCTCTCCGTGCTCTAAGGCACCATACACAAATGGCGAGTCGCTGTCTATACACGTTAATACACAGAGGCGAACTCAAGCCAGTCCAAAGCACCTCACAACACAAATGCAATCGAACACAATAACACACAACAAAAATATAATTGAACACAATAACACACATATGTGACAGCTGAAGATATCCATGCTAAAAGTGTCACCATTCACTACGCTAGTCCTCGTTGGTATACAAAACACAGTGTGTAACGCTAAAAACAACCGGAACCACCTTTTGCGACGTACAAAACCATCGCAGCTCCTGACGAGGCTTGATCACGGCCGATACTGTCCAGAAGTCTGGTCACGGCTGCCTCCATCCTATCGTAAAACTTGCTCCAGAGCCTAATCCAGGGAGATGCCTTATCTCTGGAGCTGGCGACAACCAGGTGGAGCTTCTTCGTCGCACACTGAACCAATGACACGGGGGGCGCCAATGTAATAGTCGGTAGGATACGCATCTCTATTCGTCTAACTGAGTGGGTTCTTATTGGTTCAGTAAACGCTGATGGATGTGACATAGGTTTATTCCAGAAAACTCCACCTTACAAACAAATAATCAATAATATACAAATTGTCAGATAGATACACATACACATTTTAGTGACTAGAATATTACAACAACATAGCATAGAATAGTTACCACAATTATCATTAGCAATATTATTTTAGGTTTCAAGATATATGTTCTGCAAAGCACTCGACACAGACTATTAGGGATTTTAACAATGGCAATGTTCTATTTAACAATGGCAATTAAACGGATCAATAATAATAGATTAAATGCTGGACATTATAGAAATCCAATCGGAATGCATATATTTCACAATACACCTCAAAGCACACACTCGTACTGACCTGTAAAGAATATTTGGGAAATATTCCACTATATAACTGTAGTACGGCGTAGGCTAACATATAAAGCCTGACAAACCTGGGGGCACCAGGCAGAGACGCCCTCAAGACGGTGCTGGCCCGAGCTAAGTGTTCACGCTGCGAGGACCAAAGACCGAATATCAAGATTTGGGTTTCCAAATTCTCGCCAGTAAACACAAACATGTTAACGAGGTGTACTCCGCTGTTAATTAATTAGTCTCAACTCTAGTTACGACGACGGTATAGAATTTGGAGTAATATATTGATACTTAGCATTTCCCACTAAATGAGATTAAATGAGGTTTAATGCCATTGATTTCTTAAAATACCTACTAGCTCCCCTGAATATATGCTTGAATAAAAACCTAGAGGGAGCTAATACATTAACAGACATGGACATTTGGATGAATCACATTAAAAAGTTAACTAAGACGAAGACGATACATACAAGAACACACACACATTATATTTGTTCCTGTTACACACACACACACACGCACACACACACACACACACATATATACATATATATATATATATATATATATTTGTATATATATATATATATATATATTTGTATATATATATATATGTGTGTATATATATTCATATATATATATATATATATGTATATATTCATATATATATATATATATATATGTGTGTGTGTGTGTATATATAATACATACATATATATATATATATATATAAATAAACTATTGACGACGAGAATACAATGTTGAAAGAACTTCGTAATTGCGTTAAAAAAATAATCTAAAGACTAAGATGTGGCAAAAGTTTCTCTCAATAATAATAGGAGAACCATATGCTTCTATTTTAGTGTGCCTTATATTTGTAAATTTAGATAACAGCTGTCACCTGATGTCTGCATATTGATTAGAATGAAAGATAAAATAAAGAAAAGAAAAAAAAACATGTTTACAGTGGGCAACTATAATGGACGCATGATCCCTTTGTTACAAATATTATTATTGTTACGTTGGGGAATAATATACATGGAAAAAGTTCTTTGGTATTTCAACAGAAAAAAAAAAAGGAATTTCGCCAAACTTAGTTAATTATAATCTTTATAAACTCATATAATTAAGGCCACAAGTTCCCACACGAAGAGTCATTCCACCTTGAAATTCTCATTTTATATTCCAAATTGAAAATAATTCACGTAACATGATTTAACATTAGTTCATGTCAACTGTGAGATTAAAAGTATAACGTTTTGTTGTGAAATTATAATTAGAATTAATTAGTCTACCGAACGATGTTTTGTGTCCGCTCGTGCGTGTATGACTAAGTTTTTATTCGTAGAATTTTCGAAGTCTTTTAATGACTTTTTCCCCTTAAATTTCCATACCGGTCACTTGAGCTATGTACTAAAAATAAATGCCAGTAGGTCTGTCAAATATTTTTAATTGTACAACTACCACTGTTACCCTTTTGAACTTTAAAACCGTCGGCCAGTATTTAATTTTTAGTCTTTGAAACTACGGAACGTATTCAAAGTTCTTTAGTGATACGCTAAATATTTAGATAAATATGCCAGAGGCAGTAGCTTGACCAGGGCACCAGCTGCCCGTTGAGATACTACCGCTTGGTAGGGGTAGAAGAGACTTTAGCTATGATAAGCAGCTCTTCTAGGAGAACATCACTCCATAAACCAACCATTGTTCTCTAGTCATGGGTAATGTCATAGCCTCTGTACCATAGTCTTCCACTGTCTTGTGGTAACGTTGTCTTGCTTGAGGCTACACTCGGGCACAATATTCTATCTTATTCCTCTTCCTCTTGTTTGTATTTAAAGTTTTTAGTTTACATAAGAAAGATCTAATTTAATGTTGTTACTGCTCTTGGAATATTTCATCTTGATTATTCATTACTTATCTTGTAGTTTATTTTCTTGTTTCCTTTTCTCACTGAGCTATTTTTCCCTGTTTGAGGCCTTGTGTTTATAGCATCCTGTTTTCCAGCTACGGTTGTAGCTTACCTACTGATAAAAGTATTAATAATACACACACGAAAACACACAATTTCTACTCTTCCTATCCCCTACCCTTTTCTTAACTACAACCTGCTGGTTCGACTATTTGTGGGATATTGTGGTTTCGGAATGTACCTCTCGTGGTAACCCCTCTCACCAAGGTATGACTACTTATCTTCCCCGCAGCTCACCGTGACACCAAAATTTATATATATATATATATATATATATATATATATATATATATATATATATATATATAATATATATATATATATATATATATATATATACGTGTGTATATGTGTATGTAGCTAGTCACTTGTTCTTTATTGTATATGGGCGAATTAACTCCAGCTATTAGATTTTACGAATTATTATCGTATTAAATCCGAATTAGCAAAAGAAATGTTTAGTGTTCTCTGTATTTTTAATCAACCCTTGTCAGTTGCCAGAACTCATAAATTTAACTATTTCATTGTTTCAGTGAGACTTTGTATAAACTTCTCACACCTCTCTATCCTGCATGGAAGTGCAAATAATGAAGGCTGGGTAAATAGTTACTGGTATATTAAAATCATAATTATCTCACAGATTATTTTTACGTAATTACTGAACTAAATATATATCTTATTTTTTTTTATTATTTAATATCTATGGTGTATTTATTTCCTTCTGTCCTTTCCTCATAGGGCTATTTTTCTAGAAGGAGCTTTAGGGGTTGTAGCATCCTCCTTTACAAACTAGGGTTGTAGCTTAGCTAATAATAATAATAATAATAATAATAATAATAATTATAATAATAATAATAATAATATTGAAGGCCATGATCATTATGATGATTATTGTTATTATTATTTTATTTGGCAATGTACTGTGTGCAGTGGTTTACCCAAACGTATGGTAATGTATTTATTCCATGACACTACGTCAGAGCTCTAAGAACCCACCAAACTATGTCTAATGTCTATTTAACGCCACGCCAGTTAGTTTCCCACAGTTTGAGTACATAAATGAAAGTTAACAAACGTCCCAATTAGTGGAAACAGAAAATGTCAATATCATTTGAAATAGCAAGGCTACCAATAGCCTCCTCTAAAAATGTATATTTTTGACAGGTAATTTTCGCTGTAATAATCACAATCAACTTCTTATTTATTTTTTTTTTTACTTCATTTATTCATACTTATAAGAAAACTAGTGCCAAATAAAAACCTAATTCCAGTTTTATATGAAGTCTTGATACTGGTTGAAGGCAGCATTTAGTCTGCTACATTTAAATACGCATCTTAATTAGATGTTTACTCATTACTTTTTCTGTTTATTTATACCTTACTTTTTCTTATGGTGGAAAGAGAAAAAACATTATTTTTTTTTTCAGAGATGGCTTGTGTAATTACGTAAGCGCTTGGTACTCATTGAATGTCCTTCCTGCGGGTGTTGGAGGTTGTTTGGCGATTTGACTGAATTCTCATCCATTTTATTCTTCTAAACTTTTATATTCGAATTACGTCGAGGGAGATTCGCATTTGTTAGTATCAAAAGTTCCGAACCACAAGAGACAATATGGTCTGTTTCTAGGTTAGTTATGTCTTTGGTAACTACAATCAATCTCTAAAGCATTTGTTACCTCATCATAAATAATACTTCCTCCCGGCTATAATTTAATGTTAGATAATCAAATTTCATGCTATATAGTTGACCAAGAAAGTATTTTCCTGTCTTTATTTTTATGTTTTGTTTCTTTTCTCTGTAGTACACATTGTTTACTGATTATTTGCGTATTCGTAGACCGTAAAAGTTGTAATTTTTATATTTCTTTGGTTATAATTGTGATAGGATTTATATAATTCATTACATTGATAATTTAGGCTAAAACTCTTCTTCCGAGTTAAGTATGTTAGTCAGACTTTGATTTGGATTCTGTAGTCTGGCAATTTTCCTTCCATAACTGAATGGTTACTTTATTCAGTTTTACCTACATCAGATGTCAAATTTCATATTTTATTATTAGATAATTTTTTTTTAGAGATTCATAATAATTTTTTTTTTCTTTACAATCATTAACTGTTGGTATAATTTTGATGGAATCAACTCCATACAGTTTTGGAGTCATCAATAAATATTTATTTTTTTTTTTTTTTTTTTTTTACCATTACATTCTCATTAAATGTAAGCAAAAAAAATAAATAAAAAAACATGAATGCGAATCAGAAATATTCCCTCAGATTCGGTAATTT
>NC_090742.1:126231509-126236509 GCF_036898095.1 Palaemon carinicauda | reverse complement strand
ACGAGTGAGTAGAGAACTAAAATTAATCTAAAGTGATTGGTTTCGTAAGTATGTGTGAGTCTAGTTGTGTGTACAGTTTTGTGTATATAGGAACTTTTTTCCGCTTGTTTTTACATATTCATTTATTAGATTTTTTATTCTTATATTTTGCTACATTTCTTGTATTTATTGTCTTTAAATTGCATATTCGTTTCATATATACAATTTTAATGGGTAATTCTCAGATTCGTGTAAAAAAAAATGTTTACAAAAACGGCAGAAACCTTTATCAGAAATCGACATAATTTTTGTCTTCCAATCCCAATTAGTCGATTTTTTTTTTTTGGGGGGGGGGGAACGGTCATAGATGTTCCTGTAGGAATATATGTGAAAATTATTCAGATTTCCATCTCTACATTTACTTTTTGAAGTGGTATTCACCTGAAAATCACTCCAGCCTTGCTTTCGTTGCCGAGAGCTTTGCCCTACCTCTAGTGGTTGCGTAGGAGTATTTTATTGAAAGTAAGGTTGAAGACATATAAATAATTGCAATGTACGTGTATCATACATCAATAAATCGGAAATTTTTAGTACTTTCACATGTTGTACGGAAAATTTTTAAAGTATCTATTTTTATACATAAAACACTATAGCTTATTCGATAATTTATACATAAAAACATTTCAGAATTCCTGCTTCAATTATTTTTTTTCTCCTGGAACACCGGTTGATTTTATTTTGGAATATTATAGAAAATTCCTTCAGCTTTTCAATTCCAGTAGGCTATTATTTTTGTCATAGATATTTTCTTTTAAGGAATTTCCATGAAAAATGTGAACTTATATATAAGGCCATGAGCACGAGGGATTGGAAAGAATTTACCAGCACCTATATAAAATATGGTAGGAGAGTTTATGCTTATATAAACAATTATCTTGTCTATATTCCAAACATCATTGGAAAGGTAATTTTTTGTACTTTCACATGCCTGATGAAATATCATGAAATTATAAACGTCTCTATAAGAAATAAACTTAGGATATATTAAACTTGCAATAAAAATTAAAACCTTTGTTCGTGTTCATTCAACATTTTCTAGCAATACGTTTTTTTTCCTAACTTCTTACGCATTTTATAGCCAGTTCAATCAGCTTTCTAATGCAACTTTTATATTGTTTATATTTAATCTTTATTTAGGTACGATGCGGAGCGTTAACATAAGTAGTTTGGTAAATGTGAAAAATGCACTCCATTGAAAATTAGCTATTTTAAACATATCATTAGAAAACACATATATAGTAAAATTGTTGCTTCCATATAAAAGGTCAACCATGTTTGATAAAAAAAAAAATCCTAAAACATAATTATAACATTTTCCATTATTACAGAATTAAAAAAAAAAAAAAAAAAAAAAAAAAAACATATCTACAACAATCCTAAGAAGTTTCACATTCATCACATATTTTTTCAAAACTATTTATAAGCTTCAAAAAGATATTTTTTTTTGCTTTAGTTAAAAGTAGTTATTTGCTACTTGCCCTTCGCAAAAGCGCTGTACCTCACTTGTACTTTGGCTAAGGTATATGCTCCCGAGGGTTAACCCCTGTAATGTGTGTACTGTTTATTCTTCTGTGGTATTGATGACAGCATGGATACTGAACCCTCATTTGCCTTGCTTATTTATCTACAATACCGATGACGATATTGCTATTTAATCCATATTTATCCCGCTTATTTTTTTACGCTACTGATGACCTCCTTTATTCAATCGATAGTGGCCCTGCTAATTTTTCTAGCTTACTGTTTACCTTTATTTAGTTCATATTCGACCCACTTATTTTCCTACGGTAATGATGACTTGTTTATTTAATCCATATTTATCCTGCATATCATTTTTTAATCTACCGATGTCACCATGCATACTTACTCCATTGTGCCAGCGAGACGTTAGGTGATAAATGAAAGGCTAATTGAATACAACTAAATTTTATCAAATAATCGTAAAGATTATATACAGCGATTTCCGAGGAAGAACAACACAAAATTCAAATAGAATAAAGCATGTGCTAGTATGAAATCATAGGAGGGTTTATTAACAGTGCAGGGAAGAGAGAGTGATAAGATAAAAAATCAAAACCCTTAAAGTGTGCGAGCATGTATGAAACATGTACGGTACACCATGTTGAACGTCTTTTTTTTGTATACTCTACTGATGATATGATTATGTAGTATGGATTGAATTTGCACACACACACACACACACACAAACATATATATATATATATATATATATATATATATATATATATATATATATATATATATATATATATATATATATATATATACACATATTTATCTAATCCATAATTGACCAGCTTTATGTTATGTTTTTATATTACTGATGATAACCCTGCTTTTTTTACGCTGTTGATGACAACAATTTTTCCATATTTTTCCTGCTCGACGACATTTCTATTCAATCCACATTTATTCTGTTTATTTTTCTTTAATGCTGATGACATGTTTATTTATTTATATCACCCCTGCGTATTTATCTACGGTACTGATGATGTCATACTTATTTAATCCATATTGACACTTCTAGGTGTTTAACCGGCAGTCAAAATTTATATATTTTGCTGATTTCTTTAGAAATTAATGCATCTATTGTGTACAAGCCAAAGCGTTAATAAGAATGGGAATATAATGTATTTCATGTTTTAAGATACGCCTGTTGTTATTTACGATTCTTTTTCTTTGAAGCAAAAGAAAAATGATAAGTAGCGATGGAAAAGTTATCAAATAGTATTGGTAGGGAGGAGAAACAATGTGAAGCAGTATAATAAAATTGTTGGAATACCTCTGAAAAGAGGGAAAATTATTTTTACTCGCTATTTGGAATGGTATGTTATTATATACTTTGCCGTAATTCATGATTTTCACCCAACTAGTTTTTGTAACATCCCGCCTTAAATTTTTTATTTTTTTTTTAATGAACTAAATAATAAGAAATTCATTGTCAAGTTTCTGTGAAAATTTTCTATATCTGTAATACTAAAGAACAATAATTCTCTAAACGTTTTAGGTATTTTGAGAGAGAGAGAGAGAGAGAGAGAGAGAGAGAGAGAGAGAGAGAGAGAGAGAGAGAGAGAGAGAGAGTTCATTTTTAATTTATCACATTTGTAAGGTATAGACATTCCGTATTTCTATTTACATATATTTTCATTTGTCTGTGTGTCTACCTGAATGCATATATGTGTGTCTGTCTCTATTAGTTGGTTCGTAAGTCTCTAGCATAAAGACCACCGCTCATAGATAAACTTTCTTAGATATGGGAAAATTGTAGGGCACCAGCTCCCCGTTGATATAAAACCGCTAGAGAGTTATGGGCATACAGAACTACATTGGATCCATCTGTCTAGATACGGTTCATTTTCCCTTTGCCTACACATACAACGAATATGGCGGCCTATTCTTTACATATTCTCCTCTGTCCTCATACACCTGAGAACACCGAGATTACCAAACAATTCTTCTTCACCCAAGGGGTTAACTACTGCATTGTAATTGTTCAGTGGCAACTTTCCTCTTGGTAAGGGTGGAAGAGAATCACGAGACAGTTTAGCTATGGTAAGCATTTCTTCTAGGAGAACGACACACAAAAATCAAACCATTGTTCTCTAGTCTTGGGTTAGTGATCTTTTGCTTAAGGGTACACTCAGGCACACTATTCTACCTTATTTCTCTTCATCTTGTTTCATTAATGTATTTATAGTTTAGATAGGAAATATTTAATTTAATGTGGTAACTTTTTCTAGAATATTTAATTTTTTCTTGTTTCCTTTCCTCACTGGGCTATTTTCCCTGTTGAAGCTCCTGGGCTTATAGCATACTGCTTTTCCAACTAGGGTTGTAACTTAGAAAGTAAAAATAATAAAAATAATCTTTCCAAACAAACAAGTTTGTAGAGCGTCTTAAATTTCTGTGGCCTACCACTCAAGCCCCTCAAAATGGAACCTCTATAAAAATGCGAAAAGTTATCAGAGAAATCAAATAAAATCCCAGTTGTATTTATTTTTAATTGGAATATGACAATTAACTGGTGAGGAACACGAGTTCATTGATGTCTGAGGACTATGTGAATGCTATCTTGCATTAAGAGGAACCTCTGATGACACAACTCTGTAATGGAAGAACTATTTTGGCAGCGCTGCGATAGAAATCTTGGCTTAAAACGAATTCATTTGGGTTAAGGAAGGATCGTTCTAACCTTTCGAGAAGCAGGTGGAATTTCATAGTTATTTTCTAAAGGATCACTAAAGGATAGTTCTTCAAGCTTGAATAAATTGCAGAGTGAATCAGGATTACTAAATTTCCGTCAGAGTTAAGTTCCCTTTCACTGGGAATAAAATACTGTTGCTGAGTATACGGGATCTGCTCATTCCGTTGATGAAACTGATCTTTTTTTAAAGGATGCTGCAGTGGAGAAATAATAATAATAATAATAATAATAATAATAATAATAATAATAATAATAATAATAATAATAATAATAATAATAATAATAGACATGAACACTATTACTTCTCATATCATCTTAAGGATTTTTAGCTCTTAATACGTACTTCATAATTTTATATATATATATATATATATATATATATATATATATATATATATATATATATATATATATATATATATATATATATATATATATATATATATATATATATATATATATATATTTATATATATATATATAAATATATATATTATATATATCTATATATATAATATATATATATATATATATATATATATATATATATATATATATATACATATATATATATATATATATATATATATATATATATATATTATTATTATTATTATATAAAATTATGAAGTACGTATTAAGAGCTAAAAATCCTTAAGATGATATGGGAAAATAGTGTTCATGTCTATAGTATTATTATTATTATTATTATTATTATTATTATTATTATTAATTA
>NC_090742.1:126222300-126227300 GCF_036898095.1 Palaemon carinicauda | reverse complement strand
TAACTAAAATCAATCTCTAAAGCATTTGTTACCTCATCATAAATAATACTTCCTCCGGGCTATAATTTAATGTTAGATAATCAAATTTCATGCTATAATGTTGACCAAGAAAGTATGTTCCTGTGTTTATTTTTATGTTTTGTCACTTCTCTCTATGGTACACATTGTTTACTGATTATTTGCGTATTCGTAGACCGTAAAAATCTGTACTTTTTATATTTCTTTGGTTATAATTGTGATAGGATTTCTATAATTCATTACATTGATAATTTAGGCTAAAGCTCTTCTTCCGAGTTAAGTAGGATACTCAGACTTGATTTGGATTCTCTAGTCTTGCAAATTTCCTTCCATAACTGAATGGTTATTTTATTCAGTTTTACCTATATCAGATGTCAAATTTCACTTTTTATTATTTAATTTTTTTATCGAGATTTATAATAACTATTTTCTTTACAATCATTAACTGTTGATATATTTTTCGATGGAATTAATTCCATACAGTTTTGGAGTCATCAATTAATAACTGCTTTTTTTTTTCCTTTTTTTTACCATTACATTCTCATTAAATGTAAGCAAAAAAAATAAAATAAAACATGAATGCGAATCAGAAATATTCCCTCAGATTTGGTAATTTTTGAAGAGCATTTACTTGTGAATTATTATTGCATTTTTTTTTACATTGTTTAATCTCACATTATAAATTCATTAGGTTTTCTATAAAATATTATTTATATGAACTTCAAAATATTTATTGAAGGGTATTAGGCCATTTTCTTCATATTGAGGTATTTTCAGCTCAACTGATTAAATGAATGTGAAGCTCCTGTAGAGAGTAAGGTTCTTCCGCTGTATATGAACAGGAAATTAGCCCTTATAGTAAAGTAGCTGCCAATTCCAATATGATTGGCAATGAGAAATTGACTGCCACGTGAAATAAGTAAGACATATATTTATTAGTTACAATGAACGTGTTTTGATTGACCAAAATATTCTTATTTAGATTTTAGTCATAAAGATAAACTTGATTTTTATAATTTTCACCCTGGTTTCCAACCATGATTTCTTAAGACCGCATTCAATAGTAAAAGCATTGGATCATGGTATGAATATAAAGTTCTTAGAATCTACATGCTAATGATGAGTTAAGCCAAAACGAGAGAGAAAAAGAATCTAACAGTTCAAAAAATGTAGATATTGTGTTTTTATCGTGAAGAAATGAGAATACTAAAATACTTTTAGACTTTGAGTCTGTGCTGCTAAAATTTACCAACAGTAGGATTAATTACGCTAAATTCTCTTTTGGGTTTGCAATCCTGGTTCCGGTGAGCCTTCCCTGCAGACGAACCAAGAAGGATTTACGCTGAGTCTCATAATCTAATTTTCACATTACATTCACTCAATTCTAATTTCTTTCCTATTCGCTAAGAACTAAAAACTGCCGACTTCTGAAAAACGTAGATGAACATTAATTTTTCCTCTTAGGGATAATCTCCTTTAGTAAACTTATGCCTTATCTTTTACATTCGGCTTAATGTCCTTTCCCAGAATATATTAGACCGGTTTATTGCTTGGTCGGTCTAAAAAAGAGATTTTTGATTCCATTAATCCTATTACTTTTACGCAGGCAAGGATGGGTGTTCCTCGAGACAACGACTCTTGTGTTCAGTTGAACAGATTAGGGGCAACGGTGCCCTTTATAGCCTTCCACATTAGACATTTTATGGCTGAACGTGTTTTGTTGTTGTGGTTGTTATTCGGAATTTGAATGGGAAAGATTTAAAAGCTCGAACATTAATCTTCATCGATTTTGTTAAAATCCTATACATGTTTGCGAAGAAGGAATGTAATTCATGTTGATCTCTCTCTCTCTCTCTCTCTCTCTCTCTCTCTCTCTCTCTCCTCTCTCTCTCTCTCTCTCTCTCTCCACAAGTGAGAGAGGTGTCTTTGTAAATGCAATAACAAAGAAAAATTATATTCAAAACAATTATTAAGATTATGACATTTTTAAGAGTAATGATAAAAATTAAGCATTCGTGTACTTTTCTTCTTATAAAAAATTTAGATTTATAGGGCATGAAAAAATAATAAAAGTTTCAATGCTTAGAATGGCTGTAAACGTGCGAAATTTAATCATTAAACAAAATAAAAAACTTTCTTACATGAGGATAGATTAAGGTAAATATTCCAAGTAATATCAAAAGTGAATTTACATTGCAGTAATCGCTAATGTATCTTTACTTCACTGCCTTTACATATTACTAGTGTACCCGACCCGTCAAAAATGAATGCTAAATATATTTGTGTCTGTGTATGTATATATATATATATATATATATATATATATATATATATATATATATATATATATATATATATATATTTATGTATATATATATATATATATTTATATATATATATATATATATATATATATATATATATATATATATATATATATGTATATGTATATATATGTATATATGTGTATATAAATATATGTATATATGTATATATATATATATATATATATATATATATATATATATATATATATATATATATATATATATATATGTATATATATATATATATATATATATATATATATATATATATATATATCTGTATATATATATATATATATATATATATATATATATATATATATATATACATATATATATATATATATATATATATATATATATATATATACATATATTCATATATATATATATATATATATATATATATTTATATATATATATATATATATATATATATATATATATATACATATATATATATATATATATATATATATATATATATATATATATATGTATATATATATATATATATGTTTGTATAAATACGTATATATGTATATATATATATATATATATATATATATATATATATATATATATATATATATATATATATATATATATATGTATATACATATATACATGTACATATATATATATATATATATATATATATATATATATATATATATATGTATATATATATATATATATATATATATATATATATACATATATATATATATATATATATATAAGTATATACATACATATATATATATATATATATATATATATATATATATATATATATAATGTATATCTACATAAATATATATATATATATATATATATATATATATATATATATATATATATATATATATATATTTATATATATATGTATATATATAGATATATTGATTTAGATATATATGTATATATATATATATATATATATATATATATATATATATATATATATATATATATATATATATATTATACATATGTTTTTATATATATATATATATATATATATATATATATATAAATATATATATATATATATATATATATATATATATATATATATATATATATATATATATATATATATATATATATATATATATATATATATATATACAGCCAGATTCATAATCTATACTATATATGGTAGATAACCAAAGTTCAATGGTGGAACATCCACGAGAAAAATTGAATGATATATGATATCTTTCAATTTTTGTTGAGATAGAAGGAAATAACGTTCTTGAAGTGATTCATCTTGAGATTATTAAAATTTGGAGAAAACTCCAATTGATCTATCGAAACTCCAATTAGTAGCCTCTCTCGAATGAAAGTTTATTATTTTGATATAATTTATAGGTGACTCCGGGTATCCATTCCTACAGATTCATAATTAATTTTAGAGAATTTATGTCCAAGGAAGATGACTTGGAAGTATTTTTCTAAAGAACTGTCATGATGCAAATGTATATTAGGAACATTTCATAATAATTTCAGATGGTAAGCAATGTGGCATCATTATGTCTTATGGTAATAAGAGTTTTAATGACAAAAATACCTGTTACCAAATTGTTAAAATATTAAACAAATCTTAACTACATTGTCCTGTTCATTTTTTTTTACATTAATGATGAGGGCATGATTATTCAATTCTTATCTTCCTACGTATTTTTTATGACGATAAAGATACCACGGCTCCTAAATCCACATTAGTCCTGCCTATTTTTCCACGCTACTGTTGATGATATGGTTATTTAATCTATATTTTTCCTGCCTATTTTACTACAGTACTGATGACAATCATATTATTCATACCACGTTTGTCCTGCTTATTTTTCTACGCTACTGATGGCATGTTTAATAATTCGTATTTGTCCTGCTTATTCGTCTACGCTACTAATGACTACAAGTTTATTTAATCTACATTTGTCCTACTTAATTTTCTATAATAAAGATAAAGACATCTGTTCTTATTTTTCTGTAATACTGATTACGAAATAGTTATCTAATCCACGTTTGTCTTGCTTATTTTTATACGGTACTGACAATATAAGGATATTTAATCCACATTTGTTCTGCGTCTTTTTCTACGGTACTGATGATATTTATATTTAATTCTTATTTACCCTGCTTATGTTTCTTGGCTACTCTTGACGATACGTTTAACTAATCAACATGTGTCCTTCTGCTTTTTCTACGGAACCGAGGACGGCATGATCATTTAATCCATATTTGTCCGGCATATGTTTCTAATTTGCTGTTGACGACATGATTATTAATCCTCTGGTGATCTGATGACGCTCAAAATAATTATTCCCTTAGTGATCTAATGATCCTTTTAGGGCCTCATCTAAAGCTTATTTTGCAAAGAAATGTTTTATGAACACATGTGTCTATCTACGAACAAAATAGTCAACACTGACCCGGTTTCGTTGTGATTGCTATTGCGCGTGAAAAATTGGATTTCTATTTTGTGGATCTCATTGAGTATATTTTTCCAGTAATCATATGATAGTGTGCTACAGTGTTTCTTGAATGTACATGAATATTTTGAAATAATTCTTGTTTCAGCGAGAAATAAACTTTAATCATTATCTGGGTGCTTGGCCCAGCCTGGGTTTGTTTGCTCACTCGTGA
>NC_090742.1:126212300-126217300 GCF_036898095.1 Palaemon carinicauda | reverse complement strand
AGTGTCGACATACATTGTCAAATATCGAACAGTAAGGGTAACTACCGTAGTTTTTGGTAACTGTGAGAAAATTCCAACTTTTAAATCTTATCTTTAGTTTGACCTCTGACCTTGAAGAAGCAGGTCAACGTAAAAGGAGTATTTTGGTAGAATGTTTTCAAAGAACAATGATACCTACATTCATTCATCTTACTAAGGTCAAAAAAAAAAATTAAATTACCGAAAATAATGAAAGCAATAATAGTAAGGGGACTCGAATCTGTGAGATAATTCAATGACCCTTATCAGGGGTGAGAACTTGCTTTCTAAAGTTGCCTTCTTGAACCGATGCTTTAAAGTTGAGAGTTCGCAAGATCTACATGGTCGACATCTTTTTATCTGGGACAGCGATTGTACATAAAAAAAAATAATAATAATAATAATAATAATAATAATAATAATAATAATAATAATAATAATAATAATAATAATAACTGTCTTGGGTTAGAGTTCTCTTGCTTGAGGGTACACGTGGGCCCACTATTCTATCTTGTTTCTCTTCCTCTTATTATTTTGAAGTCTTTATCTACTTGTTATTTTCAATTCTTTTTTGAGTTTATATATGAAAAATTTATTTTAATGTTATTATTGTTTTTAAACTTCTCGTGTAGTTTTTCCTGATTACCTTTCCTCACTGGGCTATTTTCCCTGTTAGAGCCTTTGGGCTTCTAGCATCCTGCTTTTCCAACTAAGGCTGTAGCTTAGCAAGTACTACTACTACTACTACTACTACTACTACTACTACTACTACTGATAATAACTATAATGATAAAATTATTATATATGCAAAAATATGTTCTTATACATTTTCTCACATTCTTCTTCATCAGTTTTTATGTAATGAAAAGTCTCTCCTCCCTTTACCTCCTCGGTGTTTACAAGCATCACATCCAGTTCATCTCTAATTGCTGTGATTACAAAATGAGCAACACCTCATCTGAACACTATATATAAATTTCTATTAATATACTGGCTATTGGCGTTGTCAACATACTCATTACAGTAACACCGATATGATAGGTTGAAGTTTAATCCCTGGAATGATCGACATCCTTTTGATCTTTCTTTGAGATCCTAAGAGATTTTTCTTGTTAGAACCTTATATTTTTATTATGCTTATTAGTAGAATGTAAATCTCTGTTTTTCTATTTATAAAACACTAAAATAACTTGGTGGCTGGAAGTCACCTTTATTAATCGAAGCTTGGGGAAGCCTCTGGCATTTTTATCATAAGCTTTAGTTGGGTTTCCAATGGAAACTTGCCAGCCTACTTGTTTATAGCTTTTTCTTACTTACAGTATTCGTTACTCACTGTTTAAATAACGTTCTTTCGCAGAAACCTACAAAATACGTAGATGGCTCGCTGTATTATATCAAGGTTAAATTCTGCAATTTATTACGATGACAATATTGTATCAAAATTCTGTTCCTTTGCTTCATCCATGCGTTTTGGATAACTGATCAGGAAATTGCTGTCCCCTAACTAAAAAGAGAAAAATATCTGCAAATAATTACATATTTCTAAAAGACCTCTATAGATCAACAAATTCCAGGCGAAGCAACTGAAAAAGACATTAAAGTGAATCCAATATAAATGTCCTTTCGATAATGTCTTTTCTTCTTGGATTTGATACCGAAATAGCAAATCATTCAGCCATCTAGACCTAAGCTATTTTTTTAATGAACTATCTCGCTTGGGAAATGGAAACGTACACCGATATGTAGTTCAGTGTATCTAATCCTCTGTTATTTACCTTGGTAACCGAGTAAAATGCGCTAGTACTTGTTTAAAAAAAAAAAAAAAAAAAAAAAAAAAAAAAAAAAAAAAAAAAAACACATTAACCACTTTTTCTGCTATAGCAGAAGTTCAATCCGGCGAGAGAAGTAACAAAAATAAGTTAAATTGTATTTATTGGATGTTCTTTTTCTAGGACTAATTTCGATTGAATTCAAGGATTGGTGGAAGGATAATATACATCGTTAACTAATATTGCCTTTCTTTTTTTTTACTACTGCAAACGATCGTAAGTTTCGTTTCTATTTTTATGATAATAAAGTTAATAAATCCCATTTTATACCACGAAATGCAAAGGCTAGGCAAATCCACTACGAGCCAGCCAGTCTTGGAAGCCAAACCCCTCTGAAGGCGGGCTTGGAAAATACCTGATAAATACTCTGGAACAAGATCTCTCTTGCAGCGTCCCGAAGCCTTAAAAGGAGAAGTTATAAGACATTCGAATCCATCTTCATCACATCTTAAGCTCAGCAAATGAGGAGGATTAATGCAAAGCCTGCGGGGAAACCGGTTCTACATCCTTGTTCTCTCCGTCTTTGCAATCAGATTCTGGCCGGATGCCAAAGCGTGCGTTGGTGAGACCATGGAATGTTAGGGATTTTCTCTGTCATGCGATTATAGTCTCGAATTCATTTATTCCAAGAAAAAAAATATACGAAATCTCTGTTCGTCAAGGTTTCCACACTTATATGATTATGTTACGATTATAATCTCAAATTTATCTCGAAAAAACAAATATACGAATTTAGTCGTCTTTCCAACGATAGGTTTTATGCGACGATAACTCGATTTATCATAGATTTTCATTCCGGTTTATCAAGGAATTTCACTCTAGTTTATCAACGATAAAACGCCAGTTCATCATTGTTTTTTACTCCGCGTTATCAAGGATTTTCTTTTCCGTTTATCAAGGTTTTTCATTCCGGTTTAGCAAGATTTTTCAGACTTACATAATATTATAAAGTTTTTTCACACTTACATACAGTAGTTATGTTAGGGCTTTTCTTGTGCAACAAATGTAGGAATAAATTAACCATCCTAAGAATAGGCTAATTGCACTAACATTATCAAAAGTAGTTTTCATTTGTGGCATGATACTATGTCGCCCATATACAAATTAAGTCGCCTTTCCAATGATATGTTTAATGCGATGTAATATCGGTTCATCAAGATTTCTCGCAATTTTTTTACTCCTCCATTTCGGACTGAATTTAACAAGCATAACCAAGCTCTTTCTCTCTCTCTCTCTCTCTCTCTCTCTCTCTCTCTCTCTCTCTCTCTCTCTCTCTCTCTCTCTCTCTCTCTCGTTCCAAGAAAGCAAAAGAACTTTTTTTTCTATTTCCGTGACCTTTTACCTCATACACTAGTACTGCACTCTTTCACCTCTCCCAGGAGTCATATATATGGTAATGAGTTTTTCGTGGGCAGAAATTTATGAATAAAGTCGTCATCCTAACAAGAGGTTAATTGCACTAATCAAAATTATTCATTATCATTCGTTGCATTATACTATATCGACCACCACTTCATTGATCACAATTTAGTCTATCGATGACATGCAGATAACATATCTTTTATCGATTTAATAATATCTTGATTACATTTTCGACAATATTGTTCAATTGTCTTGAAAATGGCATTGCTGAAAAGAAGCTGTAATTTTAAATATTATATTTGGTTTCCTCCCTTTAAAAAGAAAAGAATAAATTTTCAGCCAGAACATTTTGTCACATTTTACTTTACATTTGTTTCAGTTTTTTTATTTTTATTCTTATTATACAGTACTTTCTTGGATTCAGCTAGACAAAGTCAAATGATTATAAGTTTAGAGTTATAAGACTATTTATTCGTCTTAATCAAAAAACATATATGAAAAAAAAGAAGAAAATATCGAAACTTAACAGCGCAAGTTCCCTAAATGAGAATGAGTTTCTTTAGCAGGTGATGCATTAAAAGATTGACACAATAAGTGAAACTATAATTAAGTACTCCATGGACAATCGACTACTTTTTAAGAAATTCTTAGCTTTATCTCAAATAAACAAATGTACCTTTTACAACCAGTTATCATTCTTACATTACAGATGTCAGGCTTGTTACGTCACCAAGGAATCTTGAAATCACATTCTTACTTTTTAAGAAAATTATCCAAGGTTAGGACATTTTACATCTATATCATTAAATTAGGTCTTCAACCAAGCAAAAGGATTTTACCGACAGATAAAACATTGAAAATCCTAAGTTCTTAAAAACTCTAATAAGTCTAGTCCTGTTAATGCTTCTTCTAATTTCTCTTTTATTTTGTTTTATACCTTTGGTATTTACGAAGACCAAAAATTTCATACCCATTTGTACATGTATTGAAGTATGTTCTTGTCTGTAAGGCAAGGTATCGAAATCACGTGGAATGAGACTTCTTCACTTTGCAGAATCAAACAACTTGAACTAATTGAGAATTATTCAAAACAATTAATAATATTCATAAGCCCTCTTTTAATCAATAAAACATCTCTCCAAAACAGTAGAAACAGCAGGACATATCCAATAGCCTCCCACGAAATAAAAGAAAACATTGAGGATAAGAAATGAAATCAGGTACAAGCGTCAACACGACTAAATCTGCGAGTGATAAGCCATTCAAACTATATTCGTTTTCAAATAAAGCTTACTATAACACAAAACCTATTCAGATCCACAGTCTATCACATAATGGACCACCTTAGAAACTTGCAAAGTAGAAGAACCCTGTGACGGGCCGAGAGAAGGTTGTGACTCAAAGGCAGGATGAAAGCAACTGAGTAAATTTTATTACAGAACATTTGTTTATATATATATATATATATATATATATATATATATATATATATATATATATATATATATATATATATATTTAAACTCCAGGAAAAAAGGGCATACAAAACAAAACAGGCAATTTCAGGTTCAACCGACAAGCTCACCGGTTAACAGTTAACGGTGAGAAAAACAGATATATCATTTCAGGTTCCTATCAGGGCGAGGGGAGAGTGAAGATACAAGCATAGTACATACAAACAATGAAATGTCGTTACTATGTACGATCGTGTGATACACGGTTGGTAACATCTAACCAGTCTGTAATCCTCCGCTGGCTGAATAAGCCAGCGGCGTAGATTTGTCAGCTTTT
>NC_090742.1:126201432-126211800 GCF_036898095.1 Palaemon carinicauda | reverse complement strand
TAGATGTTAAATGGGTTGTACCAACCGTGTGTCACACGATCGTACATAGTAACGACATTTCATTTTTTGTATGTATTATGCTTGTATCTTCGCTCTCCCCTCGCGCTGATAGGAACCTGCAATAACATGTCTGTTTTTCTCACCATTAACTGTTCACCGGTGAGCTTGTCGGTTGAACATGAAATTGCCTGTTATGTTTTGCATGCCCATTTTGCCTGGAGTTTATGTATATATAAAGGAATGTTCTGTAATAAGGTTTACTCAGTTGCTTTCATCCTGCCTTTGAGTCACAACCTTCTCTCAGCCCGTCACAGGGTTCTTTTACTTTGCAAGTTTCTAAATTGGTCCATTATGTAATAGACTGTGGATCTGAATATGTTCTGTGTTATAGTAAGCTTCACTTGAAAACGAATATAGTTCGAATGGCTTATCAATCGCAGATTAAGTCGTGTCGAAGCTTGTATCTGATTTCATTTCGTATCCTTAATGTTTTCTTTTATTTCGTGGGAGGCTATTAGATATGTCCTGCTGTTTCTACTGTTTTGGAGAGATGTTTTATTGATTAAAAGAGGGCTTATGAATATTATTAATTGTTGTGAATAATTCTCAATTAGTTCAAGTTGTTTGATTCGGCAAAGTGAAGAAGACTACATTCCACGTGATTTCGATACCTTGCCTTGCAGAAAAGAACATGCTTCAATACATGTACAAATGGGTATGAAATTTTTCGTCTTAGTAATTACCAAAGGTATAAAAAAAAAAGAGAGAGAGAGAGAGAGAAATTAGAAGAAGCTTTAACAGGACTAAGACTTATTAGAGTTTTTAGGAACTTGTGAACATTGTTAGTATTTTCAATGTTTTATCTGTCGGTAGAATCCTCTTCCTTGGTTGAAGACCTAATTTAATGATATAGATGTAAAATGTCCTAACCTTGGATAATTTTCTTAAAAAGTAAGAATGTGATTTCTAGATTCCTTGGTGACAAAACAAGCCTGACATCTGTAATGTAAGAATGATAACTGGTTGCAAAAGGTACATTTGTTTATTTGAGATAAAGCTAAGAATTACTTAAAAAGTAGTCGATTGTCCTTGGAGTACTTAATTATAGTTTTATAGTTACACTTATTGTGTCAATTTTTTTATGCATCACCTGCTAAAGAAACTAATTTTCATTCAGGGAACTTGCGCTGTTAAGTTTCCATATTTTCTTATTTTTTTCATATATTTTTTTTTTATTAAGACAATAAATAGTCTTATAACTCTCAACTTTATAATCATTTGACTTTGTCTAGCTGAATCCAAAAAAGTACTGTATATTACGAATAAAAATTAAAAACTAAAGCAAATGTAAAGTAAAATGTGACAAAATGTTCTGATCGAAAAATTATTCTTTTCTTTTTAAAGGGAGGAAACCAAATATAATAGAAAATTACAGCGTCTTTTAAGCAATGCCATTTTCAAGACAATTGAACAATATTGTCGAAAATGTAATCAAGATATTATTAAAGCGATAAAAGATATGTTATCTGCATGTCATTGATAGACTAAATTGTGATCAATGAATTGGTGGTTGATATAGTATAATGCAACGAATAATAATGAATAATTGTGATAAGTGCAATCAACCTATTGTTAGGATGACGACTTTATTCATAAATTTCTGCCCACGAAAAACTCATTACCATATATATGACTCCTGGGAGAGGTGAAAGAGTACAGTAATAGTGTATGAGGTAAAAGGTCACGGAAATAAAAAAAGAAAAGTTCTTTTCCTTTCTTGGAACGAGAGAGAGAGAGAGAGAGAGAGAGAGAGAGAGAGAGAGAGAGAGAGAGAGAGAGAGAGAGAGAGAGCTTTGTTATGCTCGTTAAATTCAGTCCGAAATGGCGGAGTAAAAAAATTGCGTGAAATCATGATGAACCGAGATTCCATCGTATTAAACCTATCATTGGAAAGGCGACTTAATTTGTATATGGGCGAGAGTACCATGCCACAAATAAAAACTACTTTTTATAATGTTAGTGCAATTAGTCTATTCTTAGGATGGTTAATTTATTCCTACATTTGTTGCACAAGAAGAACCCTAACATAACTATGTAAGTGTGAAAAACCTTTATAATATTATGTAAGTCTGAAAAATCTTGCTAAACCGGAATGAAAAACCTTGGTAAACGGAAAAGAAAATCCTTTATAACGCGGAGTAAAAAACATTGATAAACTGGCGTTTTATCGTTGATAAACGAGAGTGAAATTCCTTGATAAACCGGAATGAAAATCTATGATAAATCGAGTTATCATCGCATAAAACCTGTCGTTGGAAAGACGACTAAATTCGTATATTTGTTTTTCGAGATAGATTTGAGATTATAATCGTAACATAATTATATAAGTGTGAAAACCTTGACAAACAGAGATTTCGTATATTTTTTTTCTTGGAATAAATGAATTCGAGACTTTAATCGCATGACAGAGAAAACCCCTAACATTCCATGGTCTCACCAACGCACGCTTTGGCATCCGGCCAGAATCTGATTGCAAAGACGGAAAGAACAACGATGCAGAACCGGTTTCCCCGAAGGCTTTGCATTAATCCTCCTCATTTGCGGAGCTTAAGAGGTGATGAAGATGGATTCGAATGTCTTACAACTTCTCCGTTTAAGGCTTCGGGACGCTGCAAGAGAGATCTTGTTCCAGAGTATTTATCAGGTATTTTCCAAGGCCGACTTCAGAGCGGTTTGGCTTCCAAGACTGGCTGGCTCGTAGTGGATTTGCCTAGCCTTTGCATTTGGAGCTTTGACGATCGCGATATAAAATGGCAAAACGAAACTTACGATCGTTTGCAGTAGTAAAAAAAAAAGAAAGGCAATAATAGTTAACGATGTATATTATCCTTCCACCAATCCTTGCATTCAATCGAAATGAGTCCTAGAAAAGGAACATCCAATAAATACAATTTAACTTATTTTTGTTACTTCTCTCGCCGGATTGAACTTCTGCTATAGCAGAAAAAGTAGTTAATGTGAGGCTTTTTTTTTTTTTTTTTTTTAACAACTACTAGCGCATTTTACTCGGTTACAAAGGTAAATAACAGAGGATTAGATACACTGAACTACATATCGGTGTACGTTTCCATTTACCAAGCAAAATATTTCATTAAAAAAATACCTTAGGTCTAGATGGCTGAATGATTTGCTGTTTCGGTATCAAATCCAAGAAGAAAAGACATTATCGTAAGGACATTTATATTGGATTCACTTTAATGTCTTTTTCAGTTGCTTCGCCTAGAATTTGTGGATCTATAGAGGTCTTTTAGAAATATGTAATTATTTGCAGACATTTTTCTCATTTTAGTTGGGGGACAGTAATTTCCTGATCAGTTTTCCAAAACGCGTGGATGAAGCAAAGGAACAGAATTTTGATACAATATTGTCATCTTAATAAATTGCAGAATTTAACCTTGATGTAATACAGCGAGCCATCTACGTATTATGTAGATTTCTGCAAAAGAACGTTATTTAAACAGTGAGTAACGAATACTGTAAGTAAGAAAAAGCTATAAACAAGTGGGATGGAAAGTTTCCATTGGAAACCCAACTAAAGCCTATGATAAAAATGCAAGAGAGGCTTCCCCAAGCTTCGATTAATAAAGGTGACTTCCAGCCACCAAGTTATTTAAGTGTTTTATAAATTAGAAAAAAAACACATTTACATTCTACTAATAAGCATAATAAAAATATAAGGTTCTAACAAGAAAAAGTTCTTAGGATCTCAAAGAAAGATCAAAAGGATTTCATTCATTCCAGGGATTAAACTTCAATCTATCATATCGTTGTTACTGTAATGAGTATGTTGACAGCGCCAATAACCGGTATATTAATAGAAATTTATATATAGTGTTCACATGAGATGTGGCTCATTTTGTATCCACAGAATTAGAGATGAACTGGATATGATGTTTTTAAACACGGAGGAGGTAAAGGGAGGAGACACTTTTCATTACATAAAAGTTGATGGAGAAGAGTGTAAGAAAATGTATAAGAACATATTTTTGTATATATCATCATTTTGTCATTAGAGTTATTATCAATAGTCGTAGTAGTAGTAGTAGTATTAGTATTAGTAGTAGTAGTAGTAGTAGTAGTAGTAGTAGTAGTAGTAGTAGTACCTGCTAAGCTACAACCTTAGTTGGAAAAGCAGGATGCTATAAGCCCAATGGCTCTAACAGGGAAAATAGCCCAGTGAGGAAAGTTAATCAGGAAGAACTACACGAGAAGTATAAAAACAAAATAACATTAAAATAAATTTTTCATATATAAACTATAAAAAAATTTAAAATAACAAGTAGATAAAGACTTCAAAATAATAAGAGGAAGAGAAACAAGATAGAATAGTGTTCCCGCGTGTACCCTCAAGCAAGAAAACTCTAACCCAAGACAGTTATTATTATTATTATTATTATTATTATTATCATTATTATTATTATTATGGACAATCGTTGTCTCTGATAAACAGATGTCGACCTTGTAGATCTTGCGAACTCTCAACTTTAAAGCATCGGTTCAAGAAAACCACTTTAGAAAGCAAGTTCTTACCCCTGATCAGGATCATTGAATTATCTCACGGATTCGTGTCCCCTTACTATTATTGCTCTCATTATTTTCGGTACTTTAAATTTTTTTTTTTTTTTGACCTTAATAAGATAAATGAATGTAAGTATCATTGTTCTTTGAAAACATTCTCCCAAAATATTCCTTTTACGTTGACCTGCTTCTTCAAGGTCAGAGGTCAAACTAAAGATGAGATTTAAAAGTTGGAAATTTTTCACAGTACCGAAAAACTACGGTAGTTACCCCTACTGTTCGATATTTGACAATGCACGTCGACACTACTGTGTGTTTAGGTTATTTTTTTTTTTTTACAACTTGGCTGATTTCTGAAGTTGGTCAATTATTATTTATTAGTTTCGTACCTTTTGCTGAAATTCCATGCAGTTGTTTATTTTTTTTCTGGGTTTATGGATAATTTGAAGTAGAAAATGTTAGTATTATTCTATATCTCAGAAACAAGATTATATAGAGGTTCTGGTCCATTATTAATGTCAGGACGTACAAGTGTCCCTTATGAGTATTAAAAGTGGTGAATTTCGACCAAAATAATATGCTTACATTTCTGGCATATTTTTTTTTTTTCACAAAACTAGGATTATTATCTAAAAAAAAAACGAAATAATTTGCTACAAAAACTAACAATATTTTGGTGTATCATAATCTGTACTGATTACATTTAAGTCTAGGTGTGCCATGTAATGTTCGCTAATAACAAAAAGTTTCTCTAACAAAAATATTAGTTACAGAAAGTAATCATATTTGGGCATATCATAATCGGTACAGATTACATCCAAGTGCAAATGTGTTCTGAACATTTCGCCTATAACAAAAAGTTGCTCAGACAAATTAGCAAGAAAAGTAATTTGGTTAAAACTAAACAGCGCATTTGCGAATCTCGTTGTCAAGATAATCCGGCTTCTAGCAACAATGCAGCTCAGCTTGTTCAACACTATTATCTTCCCCCAACGTGGACTCTGCTATTTGAGTTTCGCTGATATTACATTAACGCGTTAGATTTTGGAGGGATTTCGGAAAGTCGCGGTAAAAGGCTTATCTTCTTACCATCCTTTATCTGCCTTTATCTCTCCATATCATATTTCCCCTTGACTCCGATATTCACTTTATTCTTTTTTCTTTTTCTCTTAAGATATGGTCTTTCGACTGGCCAGACAATACTACAATGGATCCTTCTCTCTGGTTACGGTTCATCATCTCTTTGCCTACACACACACTGAATACTACGGCCTTTTTTTTCACATATTCATCTCTGTCCTCAAAGACTTAGCAACACAGATTGCGTGACAACTCTTCTTAATTCAAGGGATTACTGTACTGTAATAGTTCAGTGGCCACTTTCCTCTTGGTAAGGGTAGATGAGACTCTTTAGGTATGGTAAGCAGCTCTTCTAGGAAAAACATACACGAAATTAAAATCATTGTTCTTTTGTCTTGGGTAGTGCAATAACCTCTGTACCATGGTCTTCCACTGTCTTGGGTTACAGTCCTCTTGCTGGAAGGCACACTTTATATCTTATTTCTCTACCTCTTGTTTTGTTAAAGTTTTTACAGTTTATGTAGGAGATATTTATTTTAACGTTGTTACTCTTCTTGAAATATTTTATTTTCCTTTTTTTCCATTCGTCACCTGGTTATTTTCCCTGTTGGAGCCCCTGGGCTTATAGCACCCTCATTTTCCAACTAGGGTTGTAGCTTAGCAAGTAATAATGATAAATATATATATATATATATATATATGTATATATATATATATATATATATATGTATATATATATATACACACACACACACACACACATATATATATATATATATATGTGTGTGTGAGTGTGTTTGTGTGTGTGTATATATATATATATATATATAGATATGTATATATACATATATATACATATATATATATATATATATATATGTATATATATATATACATATACATATATATATATATATATATGTATGTATATATATATATATATATATTGTAAGTAAGCCTTAGGTTTTTTTATAATGTATTAGCTTACTTAGGTTAGTTTTTAAGTTCCTCTTTCATTTTTTTTCGAAGGCTTTAAAGTTCATGGTTAGTTCGCCTTCTTGTTAGTAGGGGTCTCCTCACTCCAGTGGTATTTTTGTATAGTCTTGTTGACTAATCCTCCCTGTTTCTCCCCTCCATATTTTGGCTCTGCTGAGTTGACTTGAGACTGGGTTTCCAAGCTACAGGCAGTTGGTATCTGCACCCTGATTTGTGAGCCTATTACCTCTGGATATACAGCAAGTCTCTGAACGAATATATATATATCTTCACCTCAGCTGGCCGTTACTTCACATCTCTACCATTTTATTATTGCCTCTGGTGCAGTACTTGCCAGAGGGGCCTCGCTTGGCGACGGTAAGGAGTGTCATTCATTTCTTGTAAATTATTGACGAAGATTATTGGGATCCGGCGTCCATGATCATGAATGAATATGATTACGGCTGTGCTGCAGTGTCAGGTTAATTTCCTGTTGGAGCTCTATAATGGTATTGAGAGTTGCCGTCTGCTGCCCTTATTGAAGGACCTATGGGAGGAGACCTTCATCATCTCATCATCCGTTAGCATGTAAAATTTAGGTTATTCTTTCTTTTCGTTGTTTTCTATTCCTCTCTGGGCCCCCTTTCCTCCTTCAGAGGTTGAATGTGTTGACTGGTAATTGGGTATATGTTTCGTAAGTGGTATTTTTTATTTAATGTTAATGATGAGGCCTAGCTATTATTTTCTATATTTTATTGAATTGTAATATATATTGGTTTTTATTTCATTGTTTTGTTATCCCCCTTGAGTTATTCTTGTGCTGCATTTACCTGGGCTTGCTTCCACCTTTGTGGCTTGCTGCCTTTTGAACACCTAAATATTGATTATTTATGGTCCTGTAGACCTAGTGTGTGTTGTGGTCCAACGAGACCATTACAATTGGCGACCTTGCCAGGATTCATCGTATCCTGTGGTGTTCTTGTTGCAGTGCAAGCGTAATTCTTGGGGTGTTGTTATTGTTAGGTGGCATGGTTACACCTCCTCAGTGTTTGGTTGGCTGGCGCTATTGCAAGTGAAATAATTTTGTTATATGTAAAGTGTTGTAATTACTTGCAATCAAAATGGATGACATGAATATCGTAGAGTTGCTTGAAGGAGAGGGATGGCAGGATAGGTTGGCCGAATTAAGCAAAGAGGAGTTAGAAAGTGTGGCAGATTTTTTTGAAGTGGAAAGAACGGTAACAATGAAGAAGGGTATACTATTGCTAAAGGTTTATGAGTGCGTTAAGGAGACTAAGACAGGAGCCAAACCCAAGGTTAGGCAAGAAGAGGGATTGTCAGTAGAAATTTTGGATAGACAGATTAGTCTAAAACAAATGGAAATACAGCAGCAAAAAATGGTGTTTGAAGAGAGAGAGAGGGAAAGGAAGCATGAGTTAGCTAAGTTGGCTTTGCAAACGCCAGGGTCACCAGGGTCTCCTTCTCGTGTTGAGGCTTCCTCCTCCTTCTCAAATTTAGCTCAGGCTTTGAAGTTTGTCCCGAACTTCCAGGAAGATAATGTTGCTGAGTTCTTTATGTCATTCGAAAGAATTGCTAACAGGTTAGAATGGCCTATTGGATTATGGACTACCCTTATCCAGAGTAAATTGATTGGGAAAGCCCAAAAGGTATATGTAGCTTTGGAAGAAGATCTCTCCTCGATTATGAGAGTGTAAAGGCGATAGTGTTGAAGGCATATGAGCTCGTGCCGGAGCCTATCGGCAAAGGTTCCGTAATTTGAGTAAAAATGAAAATCAGACTTTCGTAGAATTTGCAAGGAGTAAAGAGCAATATGCTACTGATTGGTTAAAATCTAAAGAGGTGGACAATTTTGATAAGCTAAAGCAGTTGCTGTTGGTTGAAGAGTTTAAAAGGTGTACTCCTGACCGTTTGAAGGTTCATTTGGAGGAGTTGAAATTAGATTCCCTTCAGGAGGTTGCTGTGGCGTCAGATGAGTATTTTTTGTCTCATAAAGATACTATGAAAGAAACTGTATTTAAGGAAAAACCACGTTGGGGTTGTTCTGGGAGATCTGGTAATTTTAATAACCAAAAGAATGTTTCTCAGAATGTTCAGTTAAATAAGGGTTTTTCTTCACCTGTTGGTAAGTTCTGTCACTCGTGGTAACTGTTTGAGTGGTAATAATTATTTATTTTTGTTGAACAGATTATGTAATGTAACACTCCAATGTTGGACGTAGTATTGACGGTTGATTATGATTTGATATGATAGATGGATGTTGACCAAATGTAAGATTATTATTGTTCGTTGATGCATGCAACTGTTATTTTATGGGTTAATTATATCTGTCTTTAATTGCTTGTGGAGGTGGTGAAGTTTATAATGAACTGATTTTTTTTTTTGTGTTGAATTATGCTTAAAACTGAGGTTTTGTCAAAAATTATCTGGTTATGTGTGGTGATTTAGGAATTTATGAATGATCCTATATTGGACTCCTTATGTTTCAGGTGATGGTATTTATTACGTTAGTTGGGTATGTAAATTAGGTTAAGATTTTTTGTGACAAACTGATTTGTTTATACACCCCTTTGTCAGGAGAGTGTGGACTCCAAAGTATTGTTAATAGTGCATAAAAGAAAAGTGCTGTGTTAGTGCTGTAACATTTTATGTGTTCAAGACACTTGGGTGAAAGGTTAATGTGCAGGTGCTATGAGGGTTGTGCTGTGAAAAAGTACAGCTAAGGTGTATGATATTTTCGGGACATTAAATCATGATACCTTCGCGGCTTTGAACAATTCACCAGGGAAGAACCTCCTTTCCCTTCACATACCTTGCCAGTCTGGTGTGAACAGCAAAATGGTGTACTATTTATATTTGACGAAGGATGTGGTGTATATTTAAGGTAGCCTATGAGGCATTAAGAATGTCACCGGTTAGTATAAGTATTTGAAAGTTACCCAGGTAATGAATCCTTTATTTGGATACTATATTTTGTTGGTGATTGGTGTATGACAATTTGGTTTTGTAGCATATATTTTTTTTTTGTTGCCACTCCCCTCTCCTCTTGCAACCTAGGTGATCCCATATGGTGATAATAAATTATTAATACAGGTGGGTCTTATGATTTTAGTCTTGGATGAGGGACTTGGTGCAATTATTTGGTGTATGGTGTTAGTGATACTTTATATTTGTTAACATTTTAATCCATTTGTTTGTTGTTTGCATTATATTTCAAGTGTGTATATTGTATACTTGATTCCCTTAACTTTTAAAGTAAATTTCAGCATTTTTGTCTTTAATTTTGCACTTTTGTCTTGGAAAAAAAAAAGTTTTTTTTTTTTCTCTCTGGGTGAGGAGGTGTAAGTAAGCCTTAGGTTTTTTTTATAATGTATTAGCTTACTTAGGTTAGTTTTAAGTTCCTCTTTCATTTTTTTTCGAAGGCTTTAAAGTTCATGGTTAGTTCGCCTTCTTGTTAGTAGGGGTCTCCTCACTCCAGTGGTATTTTTGTATAGTCTTGTTGACTAATCCTCCCTGTTTCTCCCCTCCATATTTTGGCTCTGCTGAGTTGACTTGAGACTGGGTTTCCAAGCTACAGGCAGTTGGTATCTGCACCCTGATTTGTGAGCCTATTACCTCTGGATATACAGCAAGTCTCTGAACGAATATATATATATCTTCACCTCAGCTGGCCGTTACTTCACATCTCTACCATTTTATTATTGCCTCTGGTGCAGT
>NC_090742.1:126185307-126187807 GCF_036898095.1 Palaemon carinicauda | reverse complement strand
TGATTATCCAATTCATATTTTCCTACGTATTTTTTATGGCGATGAAGATGCCACGGCTCTTAAATCCACATTAATCCTGCCTATTTTTCCACGCTACTGTTGATGATATGGTTATTTAATCTATATTTTTCCTGCCTATTTTACTACGGTACTGATGACAACCATATTATTCAATCCACGTTTGTTCAGCTTATTTTTCTACGCTACTGATAGCATGTTTAATAATTCATATTTGTCCTGCTTATTTTTCTACGCTACTGATGGCATGTTTAATAATTCATATTTGTCCTGCTTATTCGTCTACGCTACTAACGACTACAAGTTTATTTAATCTACATTCGTCCTACTTAATTTTCTATAGTAAAGAAAAAGACATTTGTTCTTAATTTCCTGTGATACTGATTACGAAATAGTTATCTAATCCACGTTTGTCTTGCTTATTTTTATACGGTACTGACAACATAAGGATATTTATTCCACATTTGTTCTGCGTCTTTTTCTACAGTACTGATGATATTTATATTTAATCCCTATTTACCTGCTTATGTTTCTTGTCTACATTTGACGATACGTTTATCTAATCAACATGTGTCCTTCTGATTTTTCTACGGAACCGAGGACGGCATGATCATTCAATCCATATTTGTCCTGCATATGTTTCTAATGTGCTGTTGACGACATGATTATTAATCCTCTGGTGATCTGATGACGATTAAAATAATTATTCCCCCTGGTGATCTGATGACCCTTTTAGGGCCTCATCTAAAGCTTATTTTGCAAAGAAATGTATTATGAGCACATGTGGTTATCTACGAAAAAAAAATATTCAACACTCACGTGGGGAAATGTTTTAATATACAGTATAATACAGGTGTCTGACCCAGTTTCGTTGTGATTGTTATTACGCGTGAAAAAATTGATTTTTATTTTTTGGATCTCATTGTGTATTTTTTTTTTCTAGTAATCATATGATAGTGTGCTACAGTGTTTCTTGAATGTACATGAATATTTTGAAATAATTTTTGTTTCAGCGAGAAATAAACTTTAATCATTATCTGGGTGCTTGGCCCATCCTGGCTTTGTTTGCTCACTCGTGAGAAACTTGTTTGGAACTTTTATTTTGGATTGTTTTAAAGTTTTGTCGTGTTATTGCTTGACAGTATTTTCAAGTTTTTGAGTAATTGTGAATACTTATAACGAAATTTTATTGTGTCCACTAGCTTCAACAAGGGACCTGCAACATCGTGACAGGAAGCAACTGAAGCACCTCCATACAGTGCAAGAGAAACAACAACGAGTGAGTACAGAACTAAAAACGATCTAAAGTGAATGGTTATGTACAGTATGTGTGAGTATAGTTGTGTGTACGGTTGTGTGTACATAAGAACTTTTTTCCGCTTTTTATTTTACATATTAATTTATTTGATTTTTTATTCCTATAATTTGCTACATTTCTTGTATTTGTTGTCTTTAAATTGCATATTCGTTTCATATATACAATTTTAATTGGTAATTCTCAGATTCGTGTAAAAAAGGCTGCAAAAAAACCTTTATCAGAAATCAACAAAATTTTTGTCTTCCAATCTCAATTACACGATTTATTTTTTATTTTTATTTATTTTTTTTTTACATAAAATACTTTAGTTTATTCGATAATTCATACATAAAAACATTTCAGTCTTCCTGCTTCAATTATTATTTTTCTATGCTCCTGGAACACCGGTTGGTTTTATTTTGGAATATTATAGAAAATTCCTTTCGCTTTTCGATTCCAGTAAGCTATTATTTTTATCAGAGATATTTTCTTTTAAGGATTTTTTATGAAAAATGTAAACTTATATTTAAGGCCATAAGCTTGAGGGATTGGCAAGAATTTACCAGCACCTATATAATATGTGGTAGTAGAGTTTATGCTTTTGGAAACAATTACCTTGTCTATATTCCAAACTTCATTGGAAAAGTCATTCTTTGTACTTTCACATGCCTGATGAAATATCATAAAAATATAATAGTTTCTATAAGAAATAAACTTAGGATGAATTAAACTTGCAATAAAAATTAAAACATTTGTTTGTGTTCATTCGACATTCACTAGCATTACGTTTATTTTCTTACCTTTTTTACGCGTTTTATATCCAGTTTAATTGGCTTTCTAATGCTACTTTTATTTTCTTTATATTTAATCTTTATTTAGGTACGATGCGGATCGTTAACATAAGTAGTTTGGAAAATGTGAAAGATGCACTCCATTGAAAATTAGCCCTTTTAAACATTTCATTAGAAAACACATATGTAGTAAAATTGCTGCTTCCAGGTAAAAGATCAACCATGTTTGATAAAAAAAAAAATCCTAAAACATGATTATAACATTTCCCATTATTACAGCATTTAATAAAACATATCTACAATAATTCTAAGAAGTTTCACATTCATCACATATTTTTTTTTTTTTAAATATTAGTAATCTTGACAAAGATATTTTGTTTTCTTTAGTAAAAAG
>NC_090742.1:126165307-126180307 GCF_036898095.1 Palaemon carinicauda | reverse complement strand
AGATCGACATCTTCTGTTTATCTGAGACAACGATTGTACATAAAAGGATAATAATAATAATAATAATAATAATAATAATAATAATAATAATAATAATAATAATAATAATAATAATAGAGTATAGAGTTCTCTTGCTTGAGGGTACACGCGGGCACACTATTCTATCTGGTTTCTCTTCCTCTTATTATTTTGAAGTCTTTATCTACTTGTTATTTTATTTTATTCTCTATAGTTTATATATGAAAAATTTATTTTAATGCTATTATTGTTTTTAAACTTCTTGTGTAATTTTTCCTGATTACCTTTCCTCACTGGGCTATTTTCCCTGTTAGAGCCATTGTGCATGTAGCATCCTGCTTTTCCAACTAAGGCTGTAGCTTAGCAAGTATTACTACTACTACTACTACTACTACTACTACTACTACTACTACTACTACCACTACTACTACTACTACTACTACTACTACTGATAATAACAATAATGAGAAAAATATATATACAAAAATATGTTCTTATTCATTTTCTTACACTCTTCTTTATCAGTTTTTACGTAATGAAAAGTCTCTCCTCCCTTTACCTCCTCCGTGTTTACAAACATCACATCCAGTTCATCTCGAATGACTGTGGATACAAAATGAGCAACACCTCATCTGAACACTATATATAAATTTCTATTATATACTGGTAATTGGCGCTGTCAACATACTCATTACAGTAACAACGATATGATAGATTGAAGTTTAATCCCTGGAATGAATGAAATCCATTTGATCTTTCTTTGAGATCTTGAGAATTTTCTTGTTAGAACCTTATATTTTGATTATGCTTATCAGTAGAATGTAATATTTTTTTTTTTTTTTTCATAAAACAATAAAATAACTTGGTGGCTGGAAGTCACCATTATTAATCGAAGCTTGGGGAAACCTCTCTTGCATTTTTATCATAGGCTTTAGTTGGGTTTCCCCTGGAAACTTTCCAGCCCACTATTTTATAGCTTTTTCTTACTTACGGTATTCGTTACTCACTGTTTAAATAACGTTCTTTCGCAGAAATCTACATAATACGTAGATGGCTCGCTGTATTACATCAAGGTTAAATTCTGCTATTAATTACAATGACAATATTGTATCAAAATTCTGTTCCTTTGCTTCATCCATGCGTTTTGGATAAGTGATCAGGAAATTGCTATCACCAAACGAAAAGGAGAAAAATATCAGCAAATAATTACACAGTTCTAAAAGACCTCTATAGATCAACAAATTCTAGGCGAAGCAACTGAAGAAGACATTAAAGTGAATCTATTATAAATGTCCTTACGATAATGTCTTTTCTTCTTAGATTTGATACCGAAATAGCAAATCATTCAGCCATCTAGACCTAAGCTATTTTTTAATGAACTATCTCACTTGGCAAATGGAAACGTACACTGATATGTAGTTCAGTGTATCTAATCCTCTGTAACCTAGTAAAATGCGCTAGTAGTTGTTTAAAAAAACACCTTAAATTAACATTTTTTTCTGTTATATCAGAAGTTCAATCCCTTGAGAGAACTAACAGAAATAAGTTAATTTATATTTATTGGATGCTTCTTTTCAAGGACTAATCATTTCGACTGAATGGGAGGATTGGTGGAAGGATGACATACATCGTTAACTAATATTGCCTTACTTTTTTTTACTATTGCAAACGATCGTAAGTTTCGTTTTTCTATTTTCATGGTAATACATTTAATAAATCCCATTTTATACCGCCATCGTCATAGCTCCAAATGCAAAGGCTAGGCAAATCCACTACGAGCTAGACAGTCTTGGAAGCCAAACCACTCTGAAGGCGGCCTTGGAAAATACCTGATAAATACTCTGGAACAAAATCTCTTTTGCAGCGTCTCGAAGCCTTAAACAAAGAAGTTGTAAGACATTCGAATCCATCTTCATCACATCTTAAGCTCCGCAAATGAGGAGGATTAATGCAAAGCCTTCGGGGAAACCGGTTTTGCATCGTAGTTCTCTCCGTCTTTGCAATCAGATTCTGGCCGGATGCCAAAGCATGCGTTGGTGAGACCATGGAATGTTAGGGGTTTTCTCTGTCATGCGATTATAATCTCGAATTTATTTATTCGAAGAAACAAATATACGAAATCTTTGTTCTTCAAGGTTTTCACACTTATATGATTATGTTACGATTATAATCTCAAATTTATCTCGGAAAAAAAAAATATACGAATTTAGTCGTCTTTCCAACGACAGGTTTAAGGCGATGATAACTCAATTTATCATAGATTTTCATTCCGGTTTATCAAGGAATTTCACTCCAGTTTATCAATGATAAAACACCAGTTTATCAATGTTTTTTACTTCGCGTTATAAAGGATTTTCTTTTCGGTTTATCCAGGTTTTTCACTCCGGTTTAGCAAGATTTTTCAGACTTATATAATATTATAAAGGTTTTTCACACTTATATAATCTTGTTAGGGCTTTTCTTGTGCAACTAATGCAGGAATAAATTAACCATCCTAAGAATAGGCTAATTGTACTAACATTATCAAAAGGAGTTCTTATTTGTGGCATGATACTCTATCGCCCATATACAAATTAAGTCGCCTTTCCAATGATAGGTTTAATGCGATGGAATCTCGGTTCATAAGATTTCTCGCAATGTTTTTACTCCTTCGTTTCGGACTGAATTTAACGAGCATAACCAAGCTCTCTCTCTCTCTCTCTCTCTCTCTCTCTCTCTCTCTCTCTCTCTCTCTCTCTCTCTCTCTCTCGTTCCTAGTAAGGAAAATAAGTTTTTTTTCTATTTCCGTAACCTTTTACCTCATACACTAGTACTGTACTCTCACCCCTCCCAGGAGTCATATATATATAGTAATGAGTTTTTCGTGGGAAAAAAATTATGAATAAAGTCGTCATCCTAACAATATGTTAATTGCACTGATGGAAATTATTCATTATTGTTCATTGCATTATACTATATCGACCACCACTTCATTGATCACACGTTAGTCTATCGATGACATGCAAATAACATATCTTTTATCGCTTTAATAATATCTTGATTACATTTTCGACAATATTGTTTAATTGTCTTGAAAATGTCATTGCTGAAAAGGAGGCTTTAATTTTAACTATTATATTTGGTTTCCTCCCTTTGAAAAGAAAAAAATCATTTTTAGCCAGGACTTTTTATCACATTTTACTTTACATTTGTTTCAGTTTTTAATTTCTATTCTTAATATACAATACTTTTTTGGATTCAGCTTGACAAAGTCAAATGATTATAAAGTTTAGACTTTAGAGGTATAAGACTATTTATTCGTCTTAATCAAAATAGATATATGAAACAAAAAAAAAAAATATGGAAACAACAGCGCAAGTTCCCTGAATGAAATTAGCTTTTTTAGCAGGTGATGCATTAAAAAATTGACACAATATGTGTGACTATAATTAAGTACTCCAAGGACAATCGCCTGCTTTTTAAGTAATTCTTAGTTTATCTCAAATAAACAAAAGTACCTTTTGCAACCAGTTATCATTCTTACATTACAGATGCCAGGCTTGTTTCGTCACGAAGGAATATTGAAATCACATGCTTACTTCTTAAGATAATTATCCAAGGTTAGGACATTTTACATCTATATCATTAAATTAGGTCTTCAACCAAGGAAGAGGATTCTACCGACAGATAAAACATTGAAAATACTAACAATGTTCACAAGTTCCTAGAAACTCTAATAAGTCTTAGTCCTGTTAATGCTTCTTCTAATTTCTCTTTTAATTTTTTTTTTATACCTTTGGCAATTACTAAGACGAAAAATTTCATACCCATTTGTACATGTATTGGAGCATGTTCTTGTCTGCAAGGCAAGGTATCGAAATCACGTGGAATGTAGTCTTCTTCACTTTGCTGAATCAAACAACTTGAACTAATTATGATTATTCACAACAATTAATAATATTCATAAGCCCTCTTTTAATCAATAAAACATCTCTCCAAAACAGTAGAAACAGCAGGACATACGAAATAGCCTCCCACGAAATTATAGAAAACATTAAGGATAAGAAATGAAATCAGATACAAGCTTCAACATGACTTAATCTGCGAGTGATAAGCCATTCGAACTATATTTGTTTTCAAGTGAAGCTTACTATAACACAGAACCTATTCAGATCCACAGTCTATTACATAATGGACCAATTTAAAAACTTGCAAAGTAGAAGAACCCTGTGACGGGCCGAGAGAAGGTTGTGACTCAAAGGCAGGATGAAAGCAACTGAGTAAACCTTATTACAGAACATTCCTTTATATATACATAAACTCCAGGCAAAAAGGGCATACAAAACATAAGAGGCAATTTCATGTTCAACCGACAAGCTCACCGGTGAACAGTTAATGGTGAGAAAAACAGACATGTTATTTCAGGTTCCTATCAGTGCGAGGGGAGAGTGAAGATACAAGCATAATACACACAAGAAATTAACCCTGGATAGGTACGGTCCTCGGACACCCCTTTAAGGGTATACTCGGACGCGAACGACCCCGACGCCAAAAAAAATTCTTGAAAAATCAGTTTTTGCAGTAACCTCCTTTTTTCTTTTGCCAAAAAAACTTCAATGAATGCTTAAAACAACTGTAAAGATAAATACTACTCATCTGCAGAAAAACTATTTATTATAAATATTTTAAAAAATTAAGTAGAAAAAAAAAGACCTGACATAAAAATTCATAAAAAAAAAAGTTTATACATATATACACAAATCCTTTTAGGAATTGATTCTTGAATGTTTAGGACACATCTTGATGTATTTTGGATGAAGTCAGACCCATGGAGGTGAAGATCTGAAATGAGAAAAAAAGGGTAACTTTTTTTGGCCAAAAAAAATTGTCCAAATTTCATGAATTTTTTTGGGTACCCAAATGAAATAGGAAGTGGCTATTTTTTTTAGGGAATAAACATATGTTATCCTAAAATAGAAATATGTAAAAAAATCTTCATTATTTTGTAAATTACATTTATATCAGGGGCCATATCTAAAGGTAATTTTTTGAGTACTTGGAAATTTCGTAAAAAAATACATATATTTAATATATAATATGATATTTATGCAGGTAAAAATATACCAAAATATCACAAATTCTATAGGGAACACGAATATATATAGATAGGGCAGCTTACGCTTCGGATATGTCCACAAAATGGCCGCCAACCACACTGACTCAGACTCCCTAATCTGCCACTTGAAATGTAGGAAGGGTATGTCAATTTCAAGGTGTTATTTACTAATCTAATTATTATTGGATATGCATAAAAATTGTATGGTGGGTTGCTGGATAATTGTCGATTATTTTACGACTATAAAATTAAAATTCTGACCCAAAAAATTTTTTTTGAAGGGAAATAAAATCGAAAAAAAAAAATGTAAAACAATATTTTAGCTAAAAAAATTTGATGATATTCAATCAAAAAAAAGTAAACAAAATTTTCCGACAAATAAACATCTAGAGGAATCATTACTCTGTGATAGTTCCTTAGTACGTAGTAATTTTGAAAGAATTGGGAAAAAACGAAAAAATGGCAATCACCGGAAAATCGAACACATACCTATATATACGCCATATCTGGCTAAAAAAAAGATAGGCATGGGTAGCCAGATCATCTAGAAACACTTTCCAACACTATAAAAATATAAGTTTTGCGACACTACTTGCCAATTCCTTACGGTAACATGACTAAGCAAAAAAATGCAAAACAAATAAAAAGGGGCACTCGTGGAAAAATGGCCATTCTAATATACGGCATTTCAGAAAAAAAAAATTTCAGCCACGTGCTAGGCAAACCATGAAGGCATATTTTCCGACAAATAAACATATAAATGAAATATTACTCTGTGATAGTTCCTTAGTACGTAGTAATTTTGAAAGAAATGGGAAAAAACGAAAAAATGGCAATCACAGGAAAATCGAACACATACTTATATATACGCCATATCTGGCTAAAAAAAAAATAGGCATGGGTAGCCAGATCATCTAGAAACACTTTCCAACACTATAAAAATATAAGTTTTGCGACACTACTTGCCAATTCCTTACGGTAACATGACTAAGCAAAAAAATGCAAAACAAATAAAAAGGGGCACTCGCGGAAAAATGCCCAACATTCTAATATACGGCATCTCAGATAAAAAAAAAAGACATGCACGTGTTAGCCCAACCATCAAGGCACACTTTCTAACACATAAACATGAAAAAAAAATCAATAATATACGGCAATTCCTTACTACGTAGTAAATTTTTACAAATATTGAAAAAAAAAACAGAAATTGGCAACCGCAGTTAAATACCCAATATACCAATAACTACGTCGTATCTGACAAAAACAAAATCACGCATTGGTAGCCAGATCATCTAGACACACTTTCCAACATTAAAAAGCAAAAGTTTTACGACACTATTTCGCAATATCTTACGGAAAAATGACTTGGCGAAAAAATAAAAAAAAATAAAAAAGGGACACTCGCGGTAAAATGCCCGACATTCTAATATACGACATCTCAGATAAAAAAAAAGACATGCACGTGTTAGCCCAACCATCAAGGCACACTTTCTAACACATAAACATGAAAAAAAAATGAATAATATACGGCAATTCCTTACTACGTAGTAATTTTTACAAATATTGAAAAAAAACAGAAATTGGTAACCGCAGTTAAATACCCAATATACCAATAACTACGTCGTATCTGACAAAAACAAAGTCATGCATGGGTAGCCAGATCATCTAGACACACTTTCCAACACTAAACAAGCAAAAGTTTTACGACACTATTTGGCAATATCTTACGGAAAAATGACTTAGCAAAAAAATGAAAAAAAATGAAAAAGGGGCACTCGCGGTAAAATGGTCCTCGTGGTGATGAACGACATTTTAACTAAAAAAAAAAACATGCACATGGTAGCCAAACAATCCACCAAGACTTTCCACAACTGATAACCTATACAAGTTGCACCATTCTACGACAATTTCATAATACGTAATAACTTTCATAATTATGCAAACTACCTCAGAAGGGTAAACTCGGACGCGAACGACCCCGACGCGTCTCAGAAATCGGGAAAGGAGTACAGCTACAGCAATGCACATCTGGACACTACTAGAGCGTGTAGGGGAGACACCTCCTGCAGGTCGATCACCCACAAATTCAGTCACAGGGGTGAGTCACGTGAGAAAAACCTGTTTTTTTTTGACGCTCGGGGTCGCAAACGACCCACCGTACCTATCCAGGGTTAAATGTCGTTACTATGTACGATCGTGTGACACACGGTAGGTACAACACATTTAACATCTAGCCAGTCTGTAATCCTCCGCTGGTTGAATAAGCCAGCGACGTAGATTCGTCAGCTTTTGATCTGGACATCGCATTTAATGAACATATCTATTACTCATACAAAGCAGCCCTCGTGTGAACGCACACCCACAGCCGTTGGTTATTAGGAATGGTTGTGTGAATTATAGTAAACTTAGATGGGATGCTTCTATGTTTGTCAAAATGTGTTTGTGCCTCATATAGTCTACCGAAGGGATTGAGACAGATAACGAAACCATTGATAACAGAGTAGCCGATTGGTACATCGAGTAATTTCGTCATATACATTTCAGGGAAGTTATATTAATTGACAGATTTTGAATCATTAAAAATACTAATGATATTAAAAGTTTAAGGGATAGAATTTGTTTGGTCTGAATTAGTCATGGTAAAGTTGTAATAAAATTTTGTAGTTGAAATATTATGGAACTAAATCTCTGTAACAATGAACCCAATCCTAAAACACGTCTCAAAAAAAAAAAAAAAAAAAAAAATTGAGTGAAGATGAATATTCTGAAATCTTGAATTAGAAAGACTATGCATTTACAACCGACTTAGAATCTGAAAAATACTGTTCTTATATTTGTTAGCTTGAAGGAGTTGACAGTTCCAAATATAACCGGATTGTGTCTTCGCAAATCGTTTTACGAAAAGGTTAAAAACAATTTCTGTGATATTTCTTTTATGCCATAAATTTCTTATCTGATGTTTATTACTATTACACTCCGTTACTGGTGAATTTTGTATACCTAAGATTCCAGTCCTAAGTTACACACACACACACACACACATATATATACATATATATATATATATATATATATATATATATATATATATATATATATATATATACATATATATATATATATATATATATATATATATATATATATATATATATATATATATTTATATATATATATATATATACATATATATATATGTGTGTATATATATATATATATATATATATATATATATATATATATATATATATATATATATATATATATATATATATATATATATATATATATATATATATATATATATATATATATATATATATATATATATCCTGTCACGCTGAGTGGCGTTGCCAAACATATGATTACACGGTCTCTCCCGTCCCTCGGGTACGGGGGAAAGAGAGTATCCATACCCTGGTAAGATGGTGTTACCCCGACAGGTTCTCTTAGAAACCACAAATATTTAACGGGTCACGTACACTAGTATTGTATAATCATCAATTCTGCTTCATATTATCAACACATGAGCTTGTTTTCAATAATATATGATAAATGATTCCAGTCTCCAATTATGCAACATATAAAACCAACAAATATATGTTATATATAGTCCTCTTGTAAGTGATTGCATTAAGTGGTTTATATTATTGGTTAAATCAGGAAGTAAAAATCATGACCAATCGGATAACCCTCTAGATTTATCTATCATTTAATGTTAGGATAATCAAGCTCTTTAAAAATCTTGATGTAAGTAATATATAGAAAATAAAGTTATCACAATAATCTTTTAAAATAAATTTGCATATGAAGTTACTTCTAGCCCTGTATAAAGTCTTTACAGTTTTTTTCCAGTTACTGTCTTGGCAAAATAGTTCTATAAAATTATAAAATCAATAGATACAAAGAAATATTAGCTTATAACTAATGTTAATTTCAAAGCTTACAAATGATTTCATTGTGGCTACGGACAATGTTAAGCGTCAAAAATAAGTATAATAGACGTAACTCTTCGTCATTGGAATTCACTATTATGACGTATGTTAGGATGAATCATATAAGATTCCATTTGATATGAATATCTTTTAGAAATATCTTTTTTCATCTAAGATGAAGCTGTAGAGGCCTTACCCTCAATTTCATCCGGGTATTAAATGTTAAGCAACTTTTCATTGAACAAAAACTTGTAAAATTAAATGTAAATAGAATATAATGTATTGAAAAAAACCTGAACATCAGATTTCTACAAGGCTTCGATAACCAAACACCTAAAAGTTGGCAAATATTTCTTAACTCAAAATTAGTCTATGGATACTCATTTACAATAAATATATCGTTTCATAATTGTCAAGAAAATATGGGATGAAGAACCCAAATAGGAAAATAAAATTATTTCTCCTATCTGAAAAAAACAAAAAATATTCTCAGGTGTTATAAGGAAACTGATACATATAAATGTTTTACTAAAATAGTAGTATAAATATACCCTACTTTTCAAAATAATACTACTGGGAATATAAAAGTTAATTCATAAACTAGTTACCTATAACTATTCCCCTTCTTAGAACTTATAAACAATTAAAACAATACCAGTAAAGGATACACGGCCTTAGATATTACCATTTCTATTTATAGAAACCTACGATTATCAGAATTTCTCAAGAAAACACAAGAGACATGGAAAATAGAAAGTAAACATTTGGGTATAAAAAAAAAATAGCAGTTCAATAAAACAAACTTGCATTGGTCCCTTTAAATCAGTTTGATTGTTACCAAAATGCATAAAAATGATTTTAGAATTAATCTTTTGATAGGACCAACACCGAATTCATTCTTGCTTTATCTTCTTTCCACCACCAGCCTAGGCTAAAAATTATAAAAAGAAGTAATTCTCAAATCTATAATAGGAGTATGTGTCTACAATTTTAGTATATGTGATCCCTTTAATGTCACGAAAGTTTCGTGACCTAATTATTATCAAAACTCTACGGGGTTATTGTACTTGAATCACGGCATTAAAAAATCTTGATGAGGTCATTATTCGTTTAAAACTAAAACAGAACATGTGTGAGAGGCAGGTGAAACAATTAACCCTTTTATGGGGGTAATGAGGTAAAGTATAAAACGTAATTACAAAGTGTAATGTTTCGGTTTTAAAAGACCTAAATCTAATGTTCAAACAATGCAGATTTAAATTTATCTGAATTTGGTTATTAACCGAACATCGAATTCTTGTGCACTATTATTTACTTTATTTCTTTAGGCTTTCACGGTTCTAAAGCATAAAGCTCTGCATATGGAGTATGTTTTGGTGGATATGTGCGTTATTGAGATTTTTTTTTTTTTTTTGAGAACTCCACGAATATTTTTTGCACGTTATAAATTTACATATTCGATGGAAACAACGGAACATTGGAATTGTATCAATATTTATAAATATGAAGAGAACGTATCATTTTTTTAATTCTTATCCTATCTGGAGATGTGAAGAAAAATCCCACACCAATGAATTCAAGTCTGCTACTGTGTCGTCTAGTTTAATGTAATATTCGTATACTACATGTCAATATTAAGGATAAAATAGTTATCCGCAGAGAGTATTATAATCTATTATGTTCAGAAACTTTTGTCTCTCAAAACAGGCACTCGTCTGGGAATCTCATTTCAGATTTCAAGAAACCAATAACTTCAAAATGGATACCATTCCTAGGCCAAAGGGTATGTCGGTTTATATTAGGATTGATTACCATGCTAGCAGAGTCCTGCTATGAATGTGGAGGGCAATGAAATTTAGGTCATAAACTTTGTGGCTGGCATAAACACTTTAATTTCTTTTATATCTATCTGATTCTAGATTTGGTTAATTCTATCCTCGATTGTATTTTACCATTGTGGATAAGAGACAAAAAAGACTATTAAGATGCTTCTTTTGTGTTTGAAATGAGTTTCTCAATGATTTCCATGGCTTAAGAGCTTGAAACTTTATTCCCGAAGCAGGCTGCTAGTAAATCATAAAAAAAGCCTACATACAAGTCTGGTAATTGATTGGCCTTGGTATTAGACCAAGTAAGGTTGAGGGGTCTAATCATGACTTATTTCGTTAGTAACTGAATTTTAGAAGCCTGTCCATGAAGTGTCCTACTCTTATAAGCTTTCTATAAAATATTAAGCAGACTAGTCAAGAAACCAGCAGCCACAGTGAATCAAAGATACCAGTTAATGTTTCAACAACAGGCTTATGTCTCTCACACGATATTAGTATGAAATCATCCTTATCTTTGACACATACAGGGATAATTCTATGTCTCTCACACGATATTAGGATGAAATCATCCTTATCTTTGACATATACAGGGATAATTCTGGCTTCCATTGATAATAAAAAGCAAAGAAGAGCTTCAATTTAATAGCAAGTCAGAGATAACACAAACATAAATCACATCCCAATGAGTAGGTTCCTTTCACAAAACAAGACGAAGGCTGAACTGAGCAACCATCTTGCTTCAAAGTGAAAGCTGTTCACAAATAGACAAACAGACAAATAGAGGCGTAAACATAACCTCCTCCCAACTTCATTGGCGGAGGTAATTAGATAAGGAAAAGAAATTAGAATGCTAGAGTACAAGAGTACATGCCACATACTGAACTCCCCTATTCTTCAAGGTATACCAGGAGCAACAAAGACTTACTATTCCAAGACAACAACGTTGAAGAATCAGTTTTTTTTTTTTTTCTCCCCAGACACAGATGTCATGATGTTAGTCATGGCAAACTATGACTTCATGCTGAAAAACATGTCTATTTCCATGGCCTTTGTGGTTATGTTGATAGAGCCAATATAGGGAGCCATAGGGGTAGAAAGAGCAAAGTCTTTACCAGCTTTCCATGTATTCCCTGCCGCTGACAACATTGATATTTTTTGGTATATACAAAGCAACCGAGCTACAAGTCTACATGAAGGTAGATAGAGATGTAATCAGTCCTCAGCAGATGTTTTCAACAAAGGCATAAATGACCGAAACTATGTTAGTCACTCTGGCTAGCTTCATCTGAACAGGCTATTCCCTTAAAGGCATCTACTTCAAGCTCATCCTAGAACAGTGATGGCATCTCTCCTGCAAGCATATGGCAGAAAGTAACTAGCAACTTCCTATGTTTGGAGCTCTGAGACAACATGTCCTGAGAGTCCTTCTCCAAGCCAGAATGTTTGAACCGGTCAGCATTAATCTGCAGGAACCTCAATCGGATCCCCTGTGGAATGGCTATCACAAGGAGTCCGATTGCTAGCTGAAACCAACCATGGAAGATGCCCATCTAGCTCCAAAGACTATCATCCAGATAGTTAGCTGCTAATGTAAAACAGACTGTGCTTTCAGCAGAAGTTCTTACAGAACAAAGAACTTATCCTACACCGATCTTTGCGTGATATGATGAGAACACACAGATCAAGTATGAAACTGATAATGGCGATGATGGTGATGACATTTAAAGACTTATTGATTACCTTAAAAATTAAGCCCGTTTTTTGTAATGAGTATGTTGGTTGTTAATGGACAGTAACTTCATATCTGATCACTAGTAACAATCAATTAAAAGAAAAAAAAAAATATTTCAGCCAAATTCGTTTGTGGCTGAGTCTATATTAATCAGTTGGATACCATTTGATTCCTCAGCCCTGAAAAGGGTAGTTTAGCTGTAATAATCATATCTATTGGGTATTTAACACCTGAGATATTGTCTAAAATGTTTTTACGACAGCCATTTTGTATTTATAATGGAAATCGAAATTAGGAAAATGAACCAATTCCTTCAAAATCTTGCTAAGAAAAACAACACTAAAACTTTTACAATATACGAAATTATGATAGAAACTTATGTGTATTAAAGGAATGTAAAATCATTCTAAATACGTAAAAAAATAACGACTTAGTAACTATTACATAAAATACACTGTACTTATATCATGGTTGGCATTAAGATTATTACACCACATGGGGCACGTAATTTCAAACTCATACAGTTGGGAGTGGTGGGTCTTTTCTTAGCATCATTATTTATTATGCAAGTAATAAATCATAAAGCGTTGTTATTGATGGGCACAGTTGTGAGTATAGAATTCTGATATCTAGTGTTCCTCAGGGTAGTGTTCTTGGCTCATTACTTTTCATACTATATACACATGACATGTGGTTTGGCCTAGGAAAAAAACTTGTTACCTATGCAGACGATTGCTACACTTTTTGCATCAATTTCCATATCCTGAATGTAAATCTGGGGTTGCTGAATCCCTTAATAGAGATCTGGCTAAAATTAGCACATGGTACAAAATTATCGGATTTGAAGTTGAATTCTAACAAAACTCGGAGCATGATTGTAATTAGGTCGAGGACAGTGGCTCCTCAATATCTGGACCTCTGCATTGATGATGTTTCTTTAGCTCGGCGTGAATCTATAAAAAAAATTTGTCGTGATTCTTGATAGCAAATTTACTTTTGAGAAAGTTATTCGGCGGGTTTCTTCTTTAATTGCAAAGAAACTGGCTTATTGAGAAAGTCTTTTAAGATTTTCGGTGATCAACCTATTCTGAAGAAGTGTTTTCATTCTTATGTTCCATCTTGTTTTGAGTACTGCTCTCTTGTCTGGTCTTAAGCTGCTGAATCTCATCCTAAATTTGTTGGACAGGAACTTACGGTCTATTGAATTTCTTATTCCTGATCTATATATTACTCTCGGCACACTCGTTCAGTTAGTTCGTTATGCATGTTGCATAAGATTTTTCATAATTCTGACTATCCTTTGTATTCAGATCTTCCCGTACAGTACTATCTGTTCAAAATACTATATATTCAGTTAATTCTAATAGCCAGGCCTTATCCATCATGAGGTTCAATGCTATATAGTATTTTAGAAGTTTTCCCACTATGACCAAGCTATGGAATGCTCTTCCTACTTGAATCGGTGGAAGTTCAAAAGTTCAAACTTGCAGCGAATGTTTTTAGGTTGAACAGACTGACATAACTCTCTTTTCATATTTCATATATGAAAGATCCATTTTAAAGGTGTTACTGTCCTTAAAGTGTTTTATTTAGATTGTACATTACTTCTCTTGTAGTTTATCTTTTTCATTATTTCCTTTCGCCAATGGGCTGTCTTTTCCTGTTGGAGCCCTTGGACTCACAGCATCCTTCTTTTCCAACTAGCGTTGTAGCTTAGATAATAATAATAATAATAATAATAGTAATAATAATAATAATAATAATAATAATAATAATGATAATAATAATAATAATAATAATAATAATAATAATAATAATAATACATCCTTCTTTTCCATCTAGCGTTGTAGCTTAGATAATAATAATAATAATAATAATTAATAATAATAATAATAATAATAATAATAATAATAATAATAATGATACAATGAAAATAGTTTTTATCATTGTACACAAGTCATGATAACCAAACGCATAAAAGGGGTTTGTGAATTTAAATGCCCTTACATGAAATTTAAAAAATTCAATCAAGGTGGTTTCTTAAATCAATTAGGTTTAGAATAGTTTTCTATGAATAATTCAAATGTAAGAACTGCTATTTCGTTGTACATCTGAAGAATAATGATGAAAAAAAAAATATTTTTTTCGCATCCAGTTATAAACAGAGAACAAACACGTTATATATTCTCTTTGATTAAGAAACTTTGCTGATAATTAGTGTAATTTTCCATAAATTAAGCAAAATATATTTTAATTGTTCTTGCACTAACTATACCTCCGATGACTTTTCTTTCTTCTTTCTGTGAATCTAAATGATAATTGTAATGATCATAATTATTTTCTGTGCTATATTTCAAATGACACCTTATTTGCTCATGGAAACGAATACAT
>NC_090742.1:126146249-126153749 GCF_036898095.1 Palaemon carinicauda | reverse complement strand
CAGATGGGCAGCAGAGTGAGAAATTAACAGTATTCTGTTTAGTGTGGGAATCCTACTATGCATATCAGACCCTATGGCATACTGTTTTTCGCAAATATCTTTGAAACGAAAACTCGGATCAGCATGGTGCTTTGGCAAAGATTGTTTCACACACTCCGTTAATTTTTGACACTACTGTGCATTGTCAAATACTGCTAATTATGGCGTTTACTCTTGACTGTGAAGTCAAAAACCTGCGTGAGCCATTTACACATTCGAACAGGTGAGGCGTGACGTAGTAGTGACATCCATTCATACACTAACTCCGCCCCTGCTACCATCCCTCCCTTTCCCTCCCTCCTACCCTACTCCTACTCCCTATTCCCGCCCTCTTTCACCGCCATACCTACCTTTCATCTCCCTCAATCGCCCTGCTCTCTCTCTCTCTCTCTGCACACGAAGAAATGAAGCTATGCACACATATGACTTATTTATAATGGCGGATAACTCGAATGTATATATGTTAAGTATGGTAGGGTGTTTTATGTATGACCCTGATTCCTGTTCCAGCGCAACTTGTTGCTTAATTATTGTATGAGGTTCTTTGACAATTATACAACCATTGAAAGTTATACGAGTATGCGACCCTAATACCCATAGGTTATGTTGAACGTATGATGGGATGAAGGTTGTAGCTGACGCTTGGTCATTTATAAGAAATTGTGTAAGAGATGGAAAGGAAAAGGGTGGAACTGAAGTGGGAATTCGATGCAGAGTAAAAACTTAAAACGAAATTGAAGTGATAAATATATGAATAATTTATTCTAATATTAGGAAAAGGCTGCCATATGTTAAGAAGTCATTGCAGACATAAATAGACATCGAGTATATGATGGCTGGAATAATACTATAAATAACTGACCACATATTTTACTTTTAATATTCATCACTCTCGACAAACAGGTCATCTTCCTCATCACTGTTACCTTCTGCACTTACCAAATACGGTATAACCGTCAAAGACGCAAGAACATCGATTACGATTGTTTGCATAAACGATCAAACTTTACTCGGCATATAATTTTTATTAATCTGTCATTAATTCGTCATACTTGTGTCTGGCTTCATATACCGTGTAGCCTCAAGAGAGAGAGAGAGAGAGAGAGGTAACAGCCATTCCCTTATGAGAGAGAGAGAGGGGGGGGGATGAGGAAGGGGTAAGGGAGGTATGGAGGAGAAAGAGGTAGGGGGATAAGGGGAGGAAAGGGAGTAGGGGAAGCCAGGAGTGGAGGTAGTGGGTGGATAGATGTCACAAATACGTCACGCCTCACCTGTTCGAATGTGTAGTAGCTCACGCAGGTTTTTGACTTCACAGTCAAGAGTAAACGCCATAATTAGCCGCATTTGACAGTGTACAATAGTGTTAAAAATTAGCGGAGTGTGTGAAACACTCTATGCTAAAGCATCATGTTGATCCGAGTCTTCGTTTCAAAGATATTTGCGAAAAACAGTATGTCATAGGGTCTGATATGCATAGTAGTAATCTTATAGTTCCTGAGATCATTTGCTTGGCATTGACCTAAATAAGAATTTTATTAATTTTTTTTTATTTAGTATTTACATTCACATGTCCTTGGATGCCTTTGGTCACCAAAAAATATTTTTCATTAGTTACCAATACAAAAATAATAGTGTAATTTTCTTTTTATTGGAGCCAGTTTTCTAACACACCCAGCGATGTTGTTTTTATGCTCCACCAATCAGTATGTTTGTCGATAATCTACATAAGTTTTCGTAGATATAATTTTTTGCAATAAATACATTGTTATATATTAGATTTTTTTTTCATAATGTACTGTATATGGAGGTTAAATCAGAACTCCTATATTACTTGGATCCTTGATTCCAGAATTAATCAACGCAGTTAACAAAAGATAGCTGTGGATCTAAACAATTTAGATATATCATAAAGTTATCAGATTACTTATTCAGGCGTTGTAACCCATCAAGGAAATAGTTGACCAAACCTGATTCAGATCACACAAATTCTAATTTTAGAATGGGAGTATGATCCATATTCAGCAGATAATTACAATACCTATGTAAATTTTACTAATTTTGATCTCTGTAGTTAAGAACATTCATACATATACACATGCATAGAAATTAATATACTATTTGATATATATATGAGAGAATAAGTACATAGAGAGCAATAAGTATGTTTGCCGAAGGTTCTAATTTTTATTGCTTATATATGGCATGAAGAATTAATGCAAGCTATGACGTTTCTGAACTGAATACGATCGTGGATAGCGGAAATAGTTTAGGCTTTCAAGGTAACATTTTATTTCAAGGAGGTTAATTTAATGTTTCTTTGCTTGTTTGTGGGAAGGGATGAGCGTTATAAAGAAATATTTACAAAGGATGGGGTATAATATAATTATGACCTGTTTTAATTGCATTCAAATTGATGAAAATTTGAAAATAAAATAGTGTGGAAAATCTAATCTTATATTCTGATGGAACTCCAGCAAGAAATAGTACCTGGTCTTTGGAGATAAGCAAATTATATACAGCTTGGCAAGACTTAATTGTCATTACCATAGAAATCTCAAAACTTATTCAGAAAGAGCGTTTTAACTATCATCTATCTTCATAAATCGTATTTACAACCATAGAAACTGAACTTTACATTCGATGTTACTGTATAAGTTATTGAATCATAATGATATTGAGTATTATTATTATTATTATTATTATTATTAATTTTTTTTTTATTATTATTATTATTGTTATTATTATTATTATTATTATTATTATTACTACTACTTGCTAAGCTATAACCCTAGTTAGAAATGAAGGATGCTATAAGCCCAGGGACCCCAACTGGTAAAATAGCCCAGTGCAGAAAGCAAACAAGGAGAAATAAAATATTCTAAGAACAAAGACAACATTAAGATAAATATTTCCTATATAAACTATAAAAAAAGTTTAACAAAATAAGAGGCCGAGAAATTGAACAGAATAGTATGCCCGAGTGTACTCTCTAGCAATAAATCTCTAACCCAAGACAGTGGAAGACCAAGGTACATCGGGTATGGCACTACTCAAAATTAGAAAAGACTGTTTTGATTTTGTAGTGTCCTTCTTCTAGAAGAGCTGCTTGCCATAGCTAAAGAGTCTCTTCTACCCTTACTAAGAGGGAAGTAGCAACTGAACAATTACAGTGTAGTGGTTAACCCCTTGGGGGAATTAAAATTGTTTGGTAATCTTAGTGTTGTCAGGTGTATGAGGTCAGAGGAAAATCTGTAAAGAATAAGCGAGATTATTCAGTGTACGAGTATATGTAGGCAAAGGGAAAGTGAACCGTAACCAGAGTGAAGGAACGGCCAACGTACTACCTAATCAGTGATATTGTAATTTAGTGAAGACTTTTAGGTATAGTAAGTATTTATTGTAACAAAGTACATAATTGCATTTACTTTTACCAAATACTTTACAAAAGAAAGTAAAGTTCTGACAATACATGAGGTATTTGTTCAATCGTTATGTTTTGCTGATACAATGGAATACTATAGATCTTATATTATAGGTTCCATTTCATCAACTCCTACCGTTAACGAGCGTTTTTGGAAACTTCCAGGAAATTGGCCCATACATATTCACAGTCGATAATGAATTGCCTCCACTGATCTGAGTTAGCAGATGGTAATCGGAACTGTGTCGTTTTCTATTGGGAATTTAATATCGGTGGCTTTATCAACACCCATCAGACCAGTTTTTTTCTGTTAGTTTACTTTCATTTTTGTTTCTTCTGAATTTGAACATTATTTTTCCAAAAAAACTGTATGACCTTTCATAGGCATATTAGCGATCCAATAAAGCAGAAGTCATTAGTTTGCTTGGGATAAATACTTAGGTCTTATATATATATATATATATATATATATATATATATATATATATATATATATATATATATATATATATATATATATATATATATATATATATATATATGTATATATATATATATATATATATGTAGTGTGTGTGTGTATGTATTTAATGAAATTCAATATGCATATCCCGGTCAGTTATTAAGTAAACAAATGCTAGACTATGGAAGGATAGTGATAAAAAACAGAGTTTTGTGAGAACCGACTGGAGTATATTAGTTTATATCGAATCATATGCATGCATGTATGCACTATGCATATATGTACATATGCAAAATATGTAAATACATTCATACACTCATGTATATATATAAATATATATATATATATATATATATATATATATATATATATATATATATATATATATATATATACATACATACATATAATATATATATACATATACATATACATATAATATATATATATATATATATATATATATATATATATATATATATATATTATATATAAATATTTATTATTTATTTATATCTGTATATATATATATATATATATATATATATATATATATATATATATATATATATATATATATATATATATATATATATATATATATATATATATATATTATATATATATATAGATATTTATTATTTATTTATCTCTGTGTATATATATATATATATATATATATATATATATATATATATATATATATATATATATATAAGGGGTAAAATCCACAGGAACAGGAAAGGAAAAGACCAGGTACCAAGCGCTTTCGTGTATTACGTACACTTCTTCAGGGTACAAAGTGAAATAGAACATAAAATCATACAATAAAGAAACCTAACAAAACTGAAATAAAAGCCACACACTAGCAAAGCATCTTCAATATGCTAAAATAACAAACAGTCGTTAAAAATGAATAAACAATTGTAGTTTAAAATAAAATACTAGTAATATAACAATCGTTAAACTAAATGTTTACATTGTACTTCCTTACAATTTCATTAACAAGATGAGTGTCTAGTTTAAAAAGACCAGAACTGAGATTTAAAATTTGATTAATAAAATTTTTAATAAAAGCAGATTCAATAATATTTCTTTTAACAAGATTTTTACTAAATAAAATCTCTGAGGAGTTTTCCCAGTCAATACAGTGGTTAAAATCGTTCATGTGGACAAACAAGGCACTAGACATTTGTCCTGTCCTAACTGCATAACGATGTTGTTTAATTCGGTTGCTAAGCAATTTTCCGGTTTGACCTACATATTTCTTGTCACAACCAGTACATGGAATTATGTAAATAGAGCCACTATTACAATTTGGAGAATTATTTATTAGGACATTCTTTACCGTTCCTGAACTTTTAAAAATTAAATTTACTTTGAATATTTTCAATAAATCTTTTATATAAGCAAAGTTTTCATTGTATGGAAGTGCCAGCACATTCTCATTCTTAAAAGGTTCCCTATTCTTGTCGGAATAAAATATATGCCTAGCTTTCTGTAGAGACTTGTCAATTAAAACTTTAGGATATTTTAATTTAATTCCTATGTCATTAATTCTACAAAATTCTGCGTCTATAAATTCTGGGCTGCAAATCCTTAAAGCCCTTAAAAACATACTTGAAAAAACAGAAACTTTTACACTAGTTTGATTGTTTGAATAAAAATGAATGTGGGAGCAAACATTAGTAGGTTTCCTGTAAATATAAAAAACAAAGCCTCTATTATTTCTATGCACTAAAACATCTAAAAATGGCAATTTACAATGATTCTCTTCTTCAATAGTGAATTTTATGGAGTATACTAAACTATTTAACTTTTCCAAAAAAATATTCAGATTCTCATATGTAGGCCAAACACAAAAAATATCGTCAACATAACGAAACCAAAGAACCCCTTTAGGCAAAATCGCTGGCAACAGTTTTACTTCGAAAAATTCCATGTACTGTAATGGTTACTGAGTACTGGGGATAGGGGATTACCCATTGCCATTCCAAACTTTTGTAGGTAGTACTTTCCATTAAAAACAAATTTACAGTCTTTAACACATAATTTTATCAATTCAATAATTTTGTCATAAGATAAAGGTAAAACATGCTTACTTAATTCTTTGGATAAAAATGTCAATATATCGTCAACTGGAACCTTCGTAAATTAAGACGTTACATCAAAACTTATCATTTTAAAGTTAAAATCAATGCGAGCACTAAGCAACTTGTTAACAAAATCTGTATTATTCTTTATATGTGATTGGGATATATTTCCAACAATAGGCATAAGGACTTGCACTAACCACTTCGACAATTTGTATGAAACACTACCAACTGAACTGATTATTGGCCTGACAGGGTTATTAATCTTATGAGTTTTAATAAGACCGTACATATACGGTAATGTGGCACATTGAGAAGAAAATTGCTTAATGAGTGCATCATATCCTTTCAAGATGGATTTTAATTTATCTTATGACAAAATTATTGAATTGATAAAATTATGTGTTAAAGACTGTAAATTTGTTTTTAATGGAAAGTACTACCTACAAAAGTTTGGAATGGCAATGGGTAATCCCCTATCCCCAGTACTCAGTAACCTTTACATGGAATTTTTCGAAGTAAAACTGTTGCCAGCGATTTTGCCTAAAGGGGTTCTTTGGTTTCGTTATGTTGACGATATTTTTTGTGTTTGGCCTACATATGAGAATCTAAATATGTTTTTGGAAAAGTTAAATAGTTTAGTATACTCCATAAAATTCACTATTGAAGAAGAGAATCATTGTAAATTGCCATTTTTAGATGTTTTAGTGCATAGAAATAATAGAGGCTTTGTTTTTGATATTTACAGGAAACCTACTAATGTTTGCTCCCACATTCATTTTTATTCAAACCATCAAACTAGTGTAAAAGTTTCTGTTTTTTCAAGTATGTTTTTAAGGGCTTTAAGGATTTGCAGCCCAGAATTTATAGACGCAGAATTTCGTAGAATTAATGACATAGGAATTAAATTAAAATATCCTAAAGTTTTAATTGACAAGTCTCTACAGAAAGCTACGCATATATTTTATTCCGACAAGAATAGGGAACCTTTTAAGAATGAGAATGTGCTGGCACTTCCATACAATGAAAACTTTGCTTATATAAAAGATTTATTGAAAATATTCAAAGTAAATTTAATTTTTAAAAGTTCAGGAACGGTAAAGAATGTCCTAATAAATAATTATCCAAATTGTAATAGTGGCTCTATTTACATAATTCCATGTACTGGTTGTGACAAGAAATATGTAGGTCAAACCGGAAAATTGCTTAGCAACCGAATTAAACAACATCGTTATGCAGTTAGGACAGGACAAATGTCTAGTGCCTTGTTTGTCCACATGAACGATTTTAACCACTGTATTGACTGGGAAAACTCCTCAGAGATTTTATTTAGTAAAAATCTTGTTAAAAGAAATATTATTGAATCTGCTTTTATTAAAAATTTTATTAATCAAATTTTAAATCTCAGTTCTGGTCTTTTTAAACTAGACACTCTTCTTGTTAATGAAATTGTAAGGAAATACAATGTAAACATTTAGTTTAAC
>NC_090742.1:126141249-126143749 GCF_036898095.1 Palaemon carinicauda | reverse complement strand
CCAGTTGATGAGTACTGTATATGGTAACACAGGATCCTGTCCATACACAAAAAAGAAAGGTGTGTCCCTGAGCATTTTATGCAATGTTTAAAGCTAGCTAAGCTGTAGGTAGGTAGCCATTAAGTAATGTAAAATTCGCACTACTTCCCTATTATGCGATTCCACTAAGCCATTTGCTGAAGGCCTATATGCGGTCACTGAAAAGTGTTAAATTTTCATAAAGTCTGTGACCGATCTCACCACCTTATTTATAAACTCGAGACCATTATCACTTATCAATTTTTATGGGCAACCAAACCTAGTAATGAAGGAGCACTGCGCCTGGGCTAATGAATTTGCTGATTCATCCAACATTGTGTAATTATGAGTGTACCGAGTAAATGCATCCACAAATACACATATATACTTATGCTGTGTTAAACCCGTAGGAAATGGTCCTACCACATCCATATGCACTCTATGAAATTTATTAGGAATCACAGGCAACTTTTTGGCTTCCGTTGAAGTGTTTTTATATTTTTTGAAACATTTACAAGCATGACAACCTTTTATATAATTCTCTATATATTTTTTCATTCCTAACCAAAAAAAGGATTCACGTGTTCTCCTTAATGCTCTATTAATCCCTATATGCCCTGCATACGGACTTGCATGTACAATGTGGATGGTTCAATTAATTAAAGAGGGAGTGTCACGTGAATTTTAATAGTCAAAGCCTGTTATGGCTTAATTCACTAGGGTGAAGTAGAACGTTCCCGTTTTTATCAAGGATCACATTCAAGACAAATGGTAAATAGTGCAGAAAGGAAACTATTTTCTTGAAAAAAATAGTATTTATTACAAAAAAACATCAAACCTAAACAACACAAACTAATACGCAAATACAAATTGAACAAACAGCAACGTATAAAATAATCAAATTGACCGAGGCAAAATAGTCGGTACGCAGGTTTCGGTCAACACCTAAAAGAAACCCACGGAGAGATAAAGCACACGTAACAAAAGGTATCACCACCCAATACGTATTACGATAAATGCTGTCCGCTCCTTGGTATTCTTTCAGTTTATGTAAGGGCTATTGGACCACGTCCTTATACAAGCCCACTACTCCTCAAAGCAGACCACCTCAGTGCTTGCTGACGAGCTCCCGACTGCGGTAGTCAAAATCTCTGATATGTTATCACTTCATTAAAGCATCTAGGGGTCTTGCGATCTCTCCAGAACCTCTTATGAATTCACGGTAATACCCTGCTAGCCCAAGGAACCCAACTACTTCCTTAGAGTTACGTGGCCTAGGGAAATCTCTAATAGCGGGTACTTTACTGGGGCAGGGTTGGATACCTTCTGGGTTTATTATATGCCCTAAAAATTAGATCTGTTTACAGAAAAATTTGCACTTTGACAAATATATTTTCATACCATTACGTCGTAATGCTTCTAAAACTTAACGAATATTATTATTATGTTCTTTGGCTGTTTTTCCTTTATGATATCATCTAAATAAACAAGAACATTATGGCCAATTAAGGGAGACAAAAACTGCCTTGGAGCATTTTTAACAATGAAAGGAAGAAAATTAAACTGAAATATTTAATCGTTAGCTATAAATGCCGTTTTGCCTTTACTGTCTTCCTGAATGTGTATATGATAGTATCCAGATTTTAAATCAACAGCTGTAAAATATTTTCTATCCCGTACTTTCACAAGTAATTCTTCGATCGAGGGCATTGGAAATGCATTATCCTTAGGGACTGCATTCAACTTCCTATAATCAACACACAATCTTACCGAGCCATCCTTTTTCCTTACAGCTACAATTGGAGAAACCCAGAGGGATTCGCTCTCCTCGATTATCCCTTATTCCCTTAATTTATTAATTTCCCTTCCTATCTCTCCCTGGAAATGAATGGGTACCTTATAAGGCCTTAACCTGATCGGGTTCACATGCCCAGTTTCAATGCTAAATGGAAATCGATCAATCCCCTCGGGTGGCTCGTCTCCAATTGCAATTACATTGGAATAATTATTAACAATGTTGTGGCTCCCAACATCCCATTATAAGCAATTTCACATAACTCTAATTCACACACATAATCACTTCCTAATACAACTTTTATTTGACAAATAACTATCATTATATCAGGTGTGTTCTCTTTTATTTCCGTCAAGCCTTCTAATATCATATGGTCCCAATTGTCATTGGGTTTAACAACGACCTTGGTTCCTTCCATAGGAGAGCGACATGGGGTTACTGATATGCTTGTAAGTGTTTAGGGAGACAACACTTTTCCTCTCTCATATACAGCTGTTACCTTACCTAAATGTCTCTCCGAGCTCGTACACTCACTTATTCTCTCATGACTTTCTATCGGCAAAATATACCCTCCTGCTTTTACTGTTATTATATCTTTTCCCCGAAAAATGCATATTTGATTATTAGAGATGAAATCAATTCCTAAAATAGCCTTGATTCCTGGAATTCCCAAGGTGGGCACGACAA